>NC_088204.1:45120755-45226112 GCF_037126465.1 Ornithodoros turicata
GAGTGAAGTTATCTTGTAGCGCTTGAACGCACAAAGCTTCTCCCGCGCAGTTAATAGCAAGGAAACGGCAGTTTTGAGGCAGCTGATGTTGCTTCACAGCGATCAGCGGTATCAGGTGGCACAAGGTCACGTAATCACTACAAACCAGCTGAAGCTTTGCGTCTCCTATCATTACCCATTCGAAGCGGAGCACCAGTTCTCAGACGGGCACCCCCGTGATGCGAGTAGGACAGCCCTCAACACTCTCCCCCGATAATTTCAGTTAGAGCCGCTAGGGTGTCGTCCCTCTTGCTCCACAGGCCGGCGCCGTGTTCAAGTTAAGTTTGGACGAAGCTGTACCAACTGGCCCAAATTTCTGCACTTCTCATTAAAAACAACATAACAAACCCGAAGCCATAACCCGCTGTGAATATGCCAGCTAGGTCTTTCTCTTTGAGCTCTCTCTGTGAGCTAAGGCAACAATACAGTAAGTAAATGGATAATTTGGAGTGCTCCTGAACATTCTCCCAAACCTTTGTGAAGGTCGAATAGTTTTTCACACTTTCAGCGCTCTATTTGAAAGGCCGCCCATTTATTGGCGTTAGCCTAGTAAGCCCATTAATTTTTTGTGTTTTTCAGTAATGAATTGTGCACACTATCCAGCTCCACAATAACTGTGTCGGTCCTATTTTTGCGTACAATGTTATGTATGATATACCAAAGTTTTATGGTAACAACAGTCGTTTCTTTTCCTTGTGGCCCTCCATGATGTAGTCTAAAGTCAATGTGCCCTGTGGCTCCAATGGCGTTCTTCGGACCCAAATATACTGTCTCGTAAAGTTTTGTACTCAGTGCCACGGGGGTTCAATGATATAGGCTGGCACACGATTATGTCAAGTACACCCAAATACCTTTTTTTCAAATTCTCGTATGATTGGACTACACAAAAAGAACTACCTTTACAGTATGGAGACAAAGGGGAAAAAAGGAGGCGTCCAGTACATTCTCCACGTTACTTTTGTCGAGAGACGTTGATAGCTTTTGCAAAAGACATAGAACAGACATAGTACAGGTCTCTTGCAACAACCTTGACATTTTCTGCTTCATATTTTCTGTGCGAATGAATAACAGGAGTTATCGTTTGTTCCACATACTGTTCACCTTAGCAATATGTTCTGTGATGCATACTTTGACCATCCAAAAAGTGGCAGAACATGACTCCTTCAACTCTAAGTATTACTGTCATCAAAGATACAGTGCTTAGCGAAATGTATGGCATTTACAACTGCAATGATTGCTTTCTATCAGCACTGTTGTAGCCATCGTGCTTGAGTTATGGTTAGTTCAGTAACCTATCACCATCAGGGTTTGTTCTATCAGCAGAACACTAGCCATTGTGGCAGACATATGGTGGCCCTGACAAGGGCCGTTTTTACTTCGTCCAGGTCCACTGTTTCTTCTCCAGTGCACCATGAAGCTACTGAAGAATTCCTTAGCATGTCCACAGTCCATCTTCTAGTGTCCATAGTTCCCTACGGGAGCACGCTGTTGGCCTAAGACAATCTGTGGAGCATCGTCACGCAGCTGGTGCCTGTAGGATGCCTGGACAGTATTCAGGCATGAATGCAAAAGGCCAAATCAATAATCCCATGGGAGTGGCGGACTTGATTACAGTATGCCACCAGAGGACTTCTGCTGGGTCAGCTCTGTTTGAAGAACTTGAAGTGAAAGTAAAACATAATTGTGAGTAGTGTGAAATTACTGAGAATTATAAGTAAAGAGTGTCAGTTACAAATCCGTCAGCTCGGCACGAGAACAATTGGGTGCCTGCTTTGGTTGGCCTAGTAAGGACTAGCATATGCAGGGGTATGCAAATTCTGCAATAGAATCCCAATACTTCTCTCTCTATCCCATACCCAATTCATATATGGCATCTGACAGTCCTGGCCTTTCTGGTCAGCTACAGGTGTTCCACCTGGAAACAACAGAAAGAAATGCATTTAGGCAACAAAAAGCTTCAAGTTTGCAGCTTTTAACATGCTGGATAGCATTTCACTCTCCATAATCATCCTTTGCAAGCCTTAAATTTTGGCAGTGTCATTTATAAAATCCTCTACAAATTTTGAAAAGTAAACCATCTGATCACTCACTGTGGCATTTCTAAGCTATCAAAGGTCATATGAGGACAGAAAAACGTTGTTTGGTTGTTCAAATCGGGTCGGAGCTTAAAACCTGAGCGGTATCAATCGATACCACTGCTTGATTACGGGTTTCTGAGCCTTAAATTCTGACTGTATCACATGTTACATCACTCACTGTGGCTTTTATAAGCTATCGAAGGCTATATGAGGACAGGAAAACGGTGTTCTGTTGTTGATATTGTATCAGAGCTTAAAACCTGAGGGGTATCATTCGTAACTGCTGCTTGACCGCAGGGTTTTGAGCCCCCAAATTATAACTGTATCACACGCTGAATCATTCAGTGAGGCTTGTATAACCCATCGAAAGCTGCACGAGAACAGGAAAACGTTGTTCGGTTGTTGTAATTTGGTCGGCGCTGAAAACCTGAGGGGTATCATTCGTAACTGCTGCTTGATTGCAGGGTTTTGAGCCCTAAATTCTAACTGTATCACACGTTAAATCACTCACTGAGGCTTGTATAAGCTATCGAAAGCTGCACGAGAACAGGAAAACGTCGTTCGCTTTTGAAATTTGGTCGGCGCTTAAAACCTGAGGGGTATCATTCGTAACTGCTTCCTGATTGCAGGGTTTTGAGCCCTAAATTCTAACTATCACATGTTAAATCACGCACTGAGGCTTGTAGCTATCGAAAGCTGCACATGAACAGGAAAACGTCGTTTGGTTGTTGTAATTTGGTCGGCGCTTAAAACATGAGGGGTATCATTCGTAACTGCTGCTTGATTGCAGGGTTTTGAGCCCTAAATTCTAACTATCACACGTTAAATCACTCACTGAGGCTTGTATAAGCTATCGAAAGCTGCACGAGAACAGGAAAACGTCGTTCGCTTTTGAAATTTGGTCGGCGCTTAAAACCTGAGGGGTATCATTCGTAACTGCTCCTGATTGCAGGGTTTTGAGCCCTAAATTCTAACTATCACATGTTAAATCACGCTCTGAGGCTTGTATAAGCTATCGAAAGCTGCACATGAACAGGAAAACGTCGTTTGGTTGTTGTAATTTGGTCGGCGCTTAAAACATGAGGGGTATCATTCGTAACTGCTGCTTGATTGCAGGGTTTTGAGCCCTAAATTCTAACTGTATCACACGTTAAATCACTCACTGAGGCTTGTATAAGCTATCGAAAGCTGCACGAGAACAGGAAAACGTCGTTCGCTTTTGAAATTTGGTCGGCGCTTAAAACCTGAGGGGTATCATTCGTAACTGCTTCCTGATTGCAGGGTTTTGAGCCCTAAATTCTAACTATCACATGTTAAATCACGCACTGAGGCTTGTATAAGCTATCGAAAGCTGCACATGAACAGGAAAACGTCGTTTGGTTGTTGTAATTTGGTCGGCGCTTAAAACATGAGGGGTATCATTCGTAACTGCTGCTTGATTGCAGGGTTTTGAGCCCTAAATTCTAACTGTATCACACGTTAAATCACTCACTGAGGCTTGTATAAGCTATCGAAAGCTGCACGAGAACAGGAAAACGTCGTTCGCTTTTGAAATTTGGTCGGCGCTTAAAACCTGAGGGGTATCATTCGTAACTGCTTCCTGATTGCAGGGTTTTGAGCCCTAAATTCTAACTATCACATGTTAAATCACGCACTGAGGCTTGTATAAGCTATCGAAAGCTGCACATGAACAGGAAAACGTCGTTTGGTTGTTGTAATTTGGTCGGCGCTTAAAACATGAGGGGTATCATTCGTAACTGCTGCTTGATTGCAGGGTTTTGAGCCCTAAATTCCAGAGTTCGAGGTAACTCGTTACAAGTAACTCGTCAC
The DNA here is from genome assembly GCF_037126465.1 of Ornithodoros turicata. Lineage (NCBI taxonomy): Eukaryota > Metazoa > Arthropoda > Arachnida > Ixodida > Argasidae > Ornithodoros > Ornithodoros turicata. Next base: position 45,124,703 of record NC_088204.1, read on the forward strand.
TGTAACTAAGTTCCTTTTTTTGGTAACTTGTAACTTAACTCGATACTTTTGCGCCATGGTAACTTTCAGAGGAACTCGTTCCTTTTTCAGGTAACTTTGCCAAGGTAACTTAAGTTAAGTTCCAAGTTACTTTTAACTCGCTTTTCACTCACATCCACATATTTTCTCGCTTTCTCTCCGGTTCCTCCATGGCATTTTTTACCATAAAACGTGATATTCAATTAATGACAGTATTTTATTCAAGAAGTAAGAACCGCTGCCATTGCAATGAAGCTGAATCATTGTGCGCCCACAGGGAGTAAAGATGTAAAGCGTTCAAATATACCTCTACCAGAGGAACGTCATCATGACATTGGTAGGCAGTCTGAAACCGAAACAAATCGGAGTGAGAGGGTTGGGTTCCACGAACGGGCACTTGGTCGCTGCCTCACATTGAAAGAAAAGTAGGACCTAGGGTCGCGTCCCTTTAAGGGGCCATATCGTGATCCCCTCAAGAGCGTGGCTTTCGGGCGCGACCTTATTCATCTCTAGCTTCGAGCGTATTTCAATTCCACAAAATTTTGGCACTGTCGAACACTATGTCGTCATTTGTTTACAAACAGGGAGAGGTCTATTGTTGGACATAAACGAAAACGATCTAAGCGTGTTGCACTCCTCCGCAGGCAACTCAAGGTCTAACTCAACTGCTCACGCGCGCTGCACCTGCGTAATGCTATTTTTTGTCCGAAGTAACTTGGAAGTAACTCGTTCTTTTTTTAAAGTAACTCAGTAACTGCGAGTTACATTTCAGGCTGAAGAACTTCGTTATTAACTTAGTTACATTTTGCACACGGTAACTTAACTTGTAACGAGTTCTTTTTGACGGGTAACTTTTCAATCTATGCTAAATTCTAACTGTATCACACGTTAAATCACTCACTGAGGCTTGTATAAGCTATCGAAAGCTGCACGAGAACAGGAAAACGTCGTTCGCTTTTGAAATTTGGTCGGCGCTTAAAACCTGAGGGGTATCATTCGTAACTGCTTCCTGATTGCAGGGTTTTGAGCCCTAAATTCTAACTATCACATGTTAAATCACGCACTGAGGCTTGTATAAGCTATCGAAAGCTGCACATGAACAGGAAAACGTCGTTTGGTTGTTGTAATTTGGTCGGCGCTTAAAACATGAGGGGTATCATTCGTAACTGCTGCTTGATTGCAGGGTTTTGAGCCCTAAATTCTAACTGTATCACACGTTAAATCACTCACTGAGGCTTGTATAAGCTATCGAAAGCTGCACGAGAACAGGAAAACGTCGTTCGCTTTTGAAATTTGGTCGGCGCTTAAAACCTGAGGGGTATCATTCGTAACTGCTTCCTGATTGCAGGGTTTTGAGCCCTAAATTCTAACTATCACATGTTAAATCACGCACTGAGGCTTGTATAAGCTATCGAAAGCTGCACATGAACAGGAAAACGTCGTTTGGTTGTTGTAATTTGGTCGGCGCTTAAAACATGAGGGGTATCATTCGTAACTGCTGCTTGATTGCAGGGTTTTGAGCCCTAAATTCTAACTGTATCACACGTTAAATCACTCACTGAGGCTTGTATAAGCTATCGAAAGCTGCACGAGAACAGGAAAACGTCGTTCGCTTTTGAAATTTGGTCGGCGCTTAAAACCTGAGGGGTATCATTCGTAACTGCTTCCTGATTGCAGGGTTTTGAGCCCTAAATTCTAACTATCACATGTTAAATCACGCACTGAGGCTTGTATAAGCTATCGAAAGCTGCACATGAACAGGAAAACGTCGTTTGGTTGTTGTAATTTGGTCGGCGCTTAAAACATGAGGGGTATCATTCGTAACTGCTGCTTGATTGCAGGGTTTTGAGCCCTAAATTCTAACTATCACACGTTAAATCACTCACTGAGGCTTGTATAAGCTATCGAAAGCTGCACGAGAACAGGAAAACGTCGTTCGCTTTTGAAATTTGGTCGGCGCTTAAAACCTGAGGGGTATCATTCGTAACTGCTCCTGATTGCAGGGTTTTGAGCCCTAAATTCTAACTATCACATGTTAAATCACGCTCTGAGGCTTGTATAAGCTATCGAAAGCTGCACATGAACAGGAAAACGTCGTTTGGTTGTTGTAATTTGGTCGGCGCTTAAAACATGAGGGGTATCATTCGTAACTGCTGCTTGATTGCAGGGTTTTGAGCCCTAAATTCTAACTGTATCACACGTTAAATCACTCACTGAGGCTTGTATAAGCTATCGAAAGCTGCACGAGAACAGGAAAACGTCGTTCGCTTTTGAAATTTGGTCGGCGCTTAAAACCTGAGGGGTATCATTCGTAACTGCTTCCTGATTGCAGGGTTTTGAGCCCTAAATTCTAACTATCACATGTTAAATCACGCACTGAGGCTTGTATAAGCTATCGAAAGCTGCACATGAACAGGAAAACGTCGTTTGGTTGTTGTAATTTGGTCGGCGCTTAAAACATGAGGGGTATCATTCGTAACTGCTGCTTGATTGCAGGGTTTTGAGCCCTAAATTCCAGAGTTCGAGGTAACTCGTTACAAGTAACTCGTCACTGTAACTAAGTTCCTTTTTTTGGTAACTTGTAACTTAACTCGATACTTTTGCGCCATGGTAACTTTCAGAGGAACTCGTTCCTTTTTCAGGTAACTTTGCCAAGGTAACTTAAGTTAAGTTCCAAGTTACTTTTAACTCGCTTTTCACTCACATCCACATATTTTCTCGCTTTCTCTCCGGTTCCTCCATGGCATTTTTTACCATAAAACGTGATATTCAATTAATGACAGTATTTTATTCAAGAAGTAAGAACCGCTGCCATTGCAATGAAGCTGAATCATTGTGCGCCCACAGGGAGTAAAGATGTAAAGCGTTCAAATATACCTCTACCAGAGGAACGTCATCATGACATTGGTAGGCAGTCTGAAACCGAAACAAATCGGAGTGAGAGGGTTGGGTTCCACGAACGGGCACTTGGTCGCTGCCTCACATTGAAAGAAAAGTAGGACCTAGGGTCGCGTCCCTTTAAGGGGCCATATCGTGATCCCCTCAAGAGCGTGGCTTTCGGGCGCGACCTTATTCATCTCTAGCTTCGAGCGTATTTCAATTCCACAAAATTTTGGCACTGTCGAACACTATGTCGTCATTTGTTTACAAACAGGGAGAGGTCTATTGTTGGACATAAACGAAAACGATCTAAGCGTGTTGCACTCCTCCGCAGGCAACTCAAGGTCTAACTCAACTGCTCACGCGCGCTGCACCTGCGTAATGCTATTTTTTGTCCGAAGTAACTTGGAAGTAACTCGTTCTTTTTTTAAAGTAACTCAGTAACTGCGAGTTACATTTCAGGCTGAAGAACTTCGTTATTAACTTAGTTACATTTTGCACACGGTAACTTAACTTGTAACGAGTTCTTTTTGACGGGTAACTTTTCAATCTATGCTAAATTCTAACTGTATCACACGTTAAATCACTCACTGAGGCTTGTATAAGCTATCGAAAGCTGCACGAGAACAGGAAAACGTCGTTCGCTTTTGAAATTTGGTCGGCGCTTAAAACCTGAGGGGTATCATTCGTAACTGCTTCCTGATTGCAGGGTTTTGAGCCCTAAATTCTAACTATCACATGTTAAATCACGCACTGAGGCTTGTATAAGCTATCGAAAGCTGCACATGAACAGGAAAACGTCGTTTGGTTGTTGTAATTTGGTCGGCGCTTAAAACATGAGGGGTATCATTCGTAACTGCTGCTTGATTGCAGGGTTTTGAGCCCTAAATTCTAACTGTATCACACGTTAAATCACTCACTGAGGCTTGTATAAGCTATCGAAAGCTGCACGAGAACAGGAAAACGTCGTTCGCTTTTGAAATTTGGTCGGCGCTTAAAACCTGAGGGGTATCATTCGTAACTGCTTCCTGATTGCAGGGTTTTGAGCCCTAAATTCTAACTATCACATGTTAAATCACGCACTGAGGCTTGTATAAGCTATCGAAAGCTGCACATGAACAGGAAAACGTCGTTTGGTTGTTGTAATTTGGTCGGCGCTTAAAACATGAGGGGTATCATTCGTAACTGCTGCTTGATTGCAGGGTTTTGAGCCCTAAATTCTAACTATCACACGTTAAATCACTCACTGAGGCTTGTATAAGCTATCGAAAGCTGCACGAGAACAGGAAAACGTCGTTCGCTTTTGAAATTTGGTCGGCGCTTAAAACCTGAGGGGTATCATTCGTAACTGCTCCTGATTGCAGGGTTTTGAGCCCTAAATTCTAACTATCACATGTTAAATCACGCTCTGAGGCTTGTATAAGCTATCGAAAGCTGCACATGAACAGGAAAACGTCGTTTGGTTGTTGTAATTTGGTCGGCGCTTAAAACATGAGGGGTATCATTCGTAACTGCTGCTTGATTGCAGGGTTTTGAGCCCTAAATTCTAACTGTATCACACGTTAAATCACTCACTGAGGCTTGTATAAGCTATCGAAAGCTGCACGAGAACAGGAAAACGTCGTTCGCTTTTGAAATTTGGTCGGCGCTTAAAACCTGAGGGGTATCATTCGTAACTGCTTCCTGATTGCAGGGTTTTGAGCCCTAAATTCTAACTATCACATGTTAAATCACGCACTGAGGCTTGTATAAGCTATCGAAAGCTGCACATGAACAGGAAAACGTCGTTTGGTTGTTGTAATTTGGTCGGCGCTTAAAACATGAGGGGTATCATTCGTAACTGCTGCTTGATTGCAGGGTTTTGAGCCCTAAATTCTAACTGTATCACACGTTAAATCACTCACTGAGGCTTGTATAAGCTATCGAAAGCTGCACGAGAACAGGAAAACGTCGTTCGCTTTTGAAATTTGGTCGGCGCTTAAAACCTGAGGGGTATCATTCGTAACTGCTTCCTGATTGCAGGGTTTTGAGCCCTAAATTCTAACTATCACATGTTAAATCACGCACTGAGGCTTGTATAAGCTATCGAAAGCTGCACATGAACAGGAAAACGTCGTTTGGTTGTTGTAATTTGGTCGGCGCTTAAAACATGAGGGGTATCATTCGTAACTGCTGCTTGATTGCAGGGTTTTGAGCCCTAAATTCCAGAGTTCGAGGTAACTCGTTACAAGTAACTCGTCACTGTAACTAAGTTCCTTTTTTTGGTAACTTGTAACTTAACTCGATACTTTTGCGCCATGGTAACTTTCAGAGGAACTCGTTCCTTTTTCAGGTAACTTTGCCAAGGTAACTTAAGTTAAGTTCCAAGTTACTTTTAACTCGCTTTTCACTCACATCCACATATTTTCTCGCTTTCTCTCCGGTTCCTCCATGGCATTTTTTACCATAAAACGTGATATTCAATTAATGACAGTATTTTATTCAAGAAGTAAGAACCGCTGCCATTGCAATGAAGCTGAATCATTGTGCGCCCACAGGGAGTAAAGATGTAAAGCGTTCAAATATACCTCTACCAGAGGAACGTCATCATGACATTGGTAGGCAGTCTGAAACCGAAACAAATCGGAGTGAGAGGGTTGGGTTCCACGAACGGGCACTTGGTCGCTGCCTCACATTGAAAGAAAAGTAGGACCTAGGGTCGCGTCCCTTTAAGGGGCCATATCGTGATCCCCTCAAGAGCGTGGCTTTCGGGCGCGACCTTATTCATCTCTAGCTTCGAGCGTATTTCAATTCCACAAAATTTTGGCACTGTCGAACACTATGTCGTCATTTGTTTACAAACAGGGAGAGGTCTATTGTTGGACATAAACGAAAACGATCTAAGCGTGTTGCACTCCTCCGCAGGCAACTCAAGGTCTAACTCAACTGCTCACGCGCGCTGCACCTGCGTAATGCTATTTTTTGTCCGAAGTAACTTGGAAGTAACTCGTTCTTTTTTTAAAGTAACTCAGTAACTGCGAGTTACATTTCAGGCTGAAGAACTTCGTTATTAACTTAGTTACATTTTGCACACGGTAACTTAACTTGTAACGAGTTCTTTTTGACGGGTAACTTTTCAATCTATGCTAAATTCTAACTGTATCACACGTTAAATCACTCACTGAGGCTTGTATAAGCTATCGAAAGCTGCACGAGAACAGGAAAACGTCGTTCGCTTTTGAAATTTGGTCGGCGCTTAAAACCTGAGGGGTATCATTCGTAACTGCTTCCTGATTGCAGGGTTTTGAGCCCTAAATTCTAGCTATCACATGTTAAATCACGCACTGAGGCTTGTATAAGCTATCGAAAGCTGCACATGAACAGGAAAACGTCGTTTGGTTGTTGTAATTTGGTCGGCGCTTAAAACATGAGGGGTATCATTCGTAACTGCTGCTTGATTGCAGGGTTTTGAGCCCTAAATTCTAACTGTATCACACGTTAAATCACTCACTGAGGCTTGTATAAGCTATCGAAAGCTGCACGAGAACAGGAAAACGTCGTTCGCTTTTGAAATTTGGTCGGCGCTTAAAACCTGAGGGGTATCATTCGTAACTGCTTCCTGATTGCAGGGTTTTGAGCCCTAAATTCTAACTATCACATGTTAAATCACGCACTGAGGCTTGTATAAGCTATCGAAAGCTGCACATGAACAGGAAAACGTCGTTTGGTTGTTGTAATTTGGTCGGCGCTTAAAACATGAAGGGTATCATTCGTAACTGGTGCTTCACTGCAGGGTTTTGAGCCCTAAATTCTAACCAGTGGCGTAGCCACGGGGGGGCTAGGGGGGGCTCGAGCCCCCTCTACCTGCCACGGACCGACCCACACAAATCGTGCAAATCCGAGAACATAATATATGTGTGTGTGTTTGGGGGGGGGGGCAGTGTGACGATCGCGAAAGTTCTTGCAGTTCATGGCGTCTATCTAAGAAGCACTCTTGAATGGTTTTCAAAGTATGAGCTTTTCAAAATACTTCCAATCTCGTGAGACCACCTCATTGGTCATGACAGCCTATACATGTAATCGTACTGTGAACGTCTAAATCAGCTATCTTCGTTCCTTTTTTTAATCCTCAGTTTGCAGTGTGCACAAGTATGTGTGTGTTGTCGACACAGGATCAGCGGGGGGGGGGGAGTTTTCGTATCGAGCCCCCCTACCTTGGAGGTCTGGCTACGCCACTAATTCTAACTGTATCACTATCGAAGCTATCGAAGACTATATGAGAACAGATATGTTTTTTGATTGTCCAATTTTGATCGGAGTATCCTTCGACACTGTTGCCGGTTCATGCGCTGACCAGGGCACTACATTCAAAGCCACCCCGCCGAGGCGTACGAACACAACGAATGATACAAGGTATATTTAAACAGGTAGCGTATAGCGTAACTCCCATAGGCCCCTGTGTCTTCAGAATGAACTCTACTCTACTCTGGTTGGACAGGTTCGTAACCTCAGGACCCTGTCATCCAAGATTTGGACATTACTCTACACTCTAAGAAAAAAAGGAGTAAAATCCACGTTTAAAATTCCACCCTTCGAAATCTTCTTCAAAGTTTATTTTTCGGAGTTTATTTCGACAGCGTGGATTTTCTCATGATTTATATTGAAGAGTTTATTTTGCAAATTTGATATTTAAGAGATTTATTTTTGAACGTTTTATTTTTACATGATTTATTTCGGCGTCATCCCGCGCGTCTGGCCAACGTACACAAAGCCGCACTCAAGGGGAATAGAATACACAACGTTCTGCTTGCAAGGAACAAAAGGCTTCCTGTGCCTCACGCCACAAGATTCAGATTTAGAGCTGAAGGGGCTTCAAACGACTTAATTTAAAGGTATTGGAAAAAACAACTTTGATATTATAGTATTTAGCGACAGCAAGAATGTTGTGAGCAACTGCATGAAAACAGGGAATTACAACTACATTACGAGAGTTTCCATCATTCCATGGTCTACACTGTGAACTTTCAAGCAATTTCATGGCCCTCTTCGCAATCAGTTGGTTGTCATACCCGGCCTGCGTGAGTCTTTCACATTGCTTCCGCAAACTACTCCAAACAAAATGAAAACAGCTTTTCTTCGTTGCAGCATTCAAGAAGGATGTACAAACACAGAACTTAACAAGTTTAGAATGTGCGCTTGAGTAGGGCAGGACCGGCTTGCAGTTTTCTTTTCCATATGACCAACAAAAACCCGGGTTGCAATGAAATGTGAGGTCCAGGAACCTCAGCATCCCATGAGAGGGTTGCTCTACACAAAACTTTAACTCGGGTGCTACTGTACTAACAAACTGTAAGGTAGAATCCACACATATAGAACCAGCATCAGAGATAACAATGATATCATCAACAAACCGACGAATCAAAACACGCTTTCGACTCCCATAACTCGTAAGCTTGCCCAGCTACCGGTCCAAACCACGTTTGTTTGTGAGTGCCCTGCCTAAGGCAACTGGCTCGTAGAAGGGAATTGACGTTCCACGTGCCGATTGAGTGCGTCACCGTTCATAGTGCCGTTGGAATTCTTTTCACTTGCCCAGTCCCCCAACTCTCTTTCTGCCAAGTGCCAACACAAAACACACACTCGATTCTTTTGAAAAAAGTAGTGAGTAATGTCATTAAAATTACAGCCCAAATGTAATTAAATTACATTACAAATTACCTAATGTCAAAAGTAATGCGTTACATTACGAATTACCAGAAATTCATTACTGTAATTTCATTACAGTAATGCTATTACTACCCAGGTACGATCAAGTGTGCGTGTCCTGTATTCATACGCGCATCGTCGTCATCACTTTTAAGCTGGATATTTCGAAATCCTAAATTGTTATGTAATTGATAGCAATACAAACATGAGTAAGAAACATCATAATAGGGTTGTTGGGCTGGGCCAGAGGGCGCTCCTGATTACGGCAGTCAGCGCCACTTGTGGCGATAGTGCTAAGTTTTCCAAAGTAGCGTGTTCTCTGATCGCGCACATGGTATGTGCTGTGTCAAAATGGCCAAGCTGTGTTGCGATTTTTACAAGGCAAAAGAACCCGGGGATTGTTTCCCCGTCAAGTCGTAAGAAGGAAAACCATCAATAGCGGCGCGTTTTTGGCGCATGGCAGAATATTATCGGACACGCTCGAAATACGAGTAAAATGCCGGTGCTCCCCAGGTGCCGTAGATCTACTAGCTCTGAGCGAAACCTAACTGAAGAATAAAGCATGAATGCATACAGTTGGATATCTCTGGTTTCAAATTTTTTACTCGGGTTTACGAAGAAGGTGTGAGAGCCGGTGGAGTAATGATTTATAAAATGAACGGAGCGAGTAGTATGCATACTTGTCAGTAGCCAGTAGTTGGGTCTTTTTATGAGCGTTACATTCCCTCTTTGCTTACTCGAAACCATGCTACCACTTATCACATATCCGTGACTGTTTTGAAAGAGAAAAATATGGGATTCAGATCAGAACAGTCATCAGAACAAAAATTTAAATGTCTTTGTGGCTGAGATTATTGGCTTTGAGGCACTAACTTAATGAGAAACATGTCTTTTACAATACAATACAACTTTCATAATCCAATGACCAATTGCAATGACTCCCGGTGGATCCTGCACAGGTCTGATCATTTTGGGGGTTACATGCGCTCGTGACATCTCATACTTCCCCTATGCTTGCCATGCACTCGCTGCCTAGGAGTTTGTTCCATCTATAGCCGTAGAATATGTAACTAAGAATTAAAAAAATAAATAAACGGATGCGTAATCCATGTTACTCATGATTCTCACATAGTACTACGCAGCCCCAGACATAGGTATACGCACTGGTCTACGTCTACGACAGAATGGCGTACACGCAGACCAGCTGATGGACAAAATTCATTACATAAAAAAAAAAAAGAACTGAGCGTGGAGCACGAAGCAGATACAAAAGACCGAACAGCTCAAGTTTATAAGCTTGCAGCATCACACAGCTATCAGCTTGAGTTTGAATGCAAAAAATAACAGAAAAACAGGTACGCTCCGGTGTTCTTTGTGCAGTTCGTGCATTTTATAACAGTAACGTGGTTCAGGCTTTTATTTTTCCCGTTCCACGGGATGTACATTCTCAGATATTGCACGGAAGCAGGTGAAGGTCGTGCAAGTAATCACATTCGTCGCCCGACGAGTCTACTTTGAAACTTGGCTTCTCCGTACCACCAGGGGAGAAACGCGGCGCTAGTGTCGCGCTGCCAAACTCCAGGCCAACGTCCCTATAGCATGTTTCGGAGCATTACCTTCCTAAGCCTAACCATGATTTATTTTAACAGCGTTTATTTTGAGGACGTGTATTTTTAAACGGTTTATTTCAGAAAATGGATTTCGAAGGGTGGAATTTTAAACGTGGATTTTTTAATGTTTTATTTTAAAAGATTTATTTCGGCGTACAGCCGACGCGCCGGTGCCTCAATGACCGGATTAGGGAAATGCAGCAAATGTTGAAAGAATGGCCGGGTCTTCGGAACTGATAGATCATTTACGGGATTGTAAAGGTTGCCAGCCTTGCTTCAAGGACACTACAGTGCTTGCGTGGCGTGGGAACCCTACGCACACCGAAGGTTGTTTCGGGAATCCTTGGAGATTGCCACCAGGGGAAACCTAGTTAGCAATGTGTCTTTTATCCCTCTCGCACCTCTCGCACCCCTTCGAAGATTTTTAGCTTTTAAGTTGAGATGAACTAATAAATTTATTGCTGTGTCTGAGAACCTACGTGTGTCGTCTTCTGTGTCCGTGTCTCTCGGTCTTCTTCATGGATCTATAGATCTATACCAGCTAGCCTGCACCCTTTCCCTTGTTTCTTCAGAATGACGCCATGATAGAGACGGTCAGCGCCATCCATCCGTTGCGCGGACTACCACGATAGTAAATAAATGACGTCACTAGTATGAATAATAAGTAGTGCATAATTATCCATGCACGTTTACACTGGCCCGGCCCACTTCGCTTGCCTTGTATTCCCTTTTCCGCGCCCAGTGAACAATACCAGACGAGAACACAGAAAAATAAAGCATATCAGATTTAATGAATCATATCAATTCCAAATACATAGTTATCACAGATTTTGACAACTTCAAACAGAAACGCATCGTGATGACCATAGAGAAATTAGGAAGGCTCACATAAGGCCCATTTCTCACAGCAGCAGAGGCTTATTGCCAGGGAACGCTGGCGCTTCAACAGCAGCTACCGTGAGGCCAAGGTCAAGATCCACAACGAAGAACGCCGCAGGCACCGTAGACGGCGGAAGCGGCGACACCGGGCAGGCTCTAGGTCCGCTGACCAGGTAGCTGGAAAGGCCACCTATATGGAACATGGGTGACTTTCCCCCTCTGCCTGCTTTGGCCTCTCAGGACGCCCCTCACACAGCACCGATCCCCATCACCACGCCCACTCCAATAGCGACGTCTGAAGCCGCCAGCAGTCAGGCAACTTATACTCCGAAAGTCCGCCGAGAGCCTCCAGCCCAAACAACGGCCCACGACTCTGTCGATATGCAGATGGTGATGGTTAAGCTGCTCTTTGCAGCTCTGAGGGCCATCATCACTGCATGCCCCGAGTGCAAAGCGCTCCCGGAAGTCCAATCGATCTTGCAGTTAGAGAAACTAATTGCCCCCACTCCTGAGTACCCGGTACGTGGCCGGTAGGCCCGGCCGGATCCAGCTACCGCTCGTTCTCATGCTGCATGGCTGTACAATATCAAACGACCACGATTTTCCAATAGAACGCAAGAAGCCTTCAGACGAAGCTCTCAGAGTTCCGCCAGTTCGCGTGGAGGTATAAGTTCCCAGTAATGTGTATTTCAGAATGTGGGATTCGGGACGACTTTCGCCTATCCAACTACATCACCTTCGTGTCGCAGCCCAACAACGCTAGAAGCCGAGCGGCCATTTTCGTCCGATCAGACATACCGGCTGTGAAGAGGTCCCTTGTAGAAACAAGTGGAGGGGAGTATGTCTGCTGTTCAGTGCGAATGGGTGCGCTTGACTTCACTGTGATTTCCCTGTACTTGCCCCCAGCGACCCGATATGACGTGAATAACCTCAAGAACACTCTGGACGGCCTGACACCACCGTTTGTGTTATGCGGGGACTTTAACGCCCACCACGTCAGCTGGGGGAGCGCACGCTCGGACTCACGGGGAGAACGACTTGCTGTGCTCTTCGAGGAGATGGACCTCCACCTCATCAATGATGGCTCCCCGACATTTGTACAGTCCCCGCTGATATCATCATGCTTGGACCTCACAGCTGTGTCTGGCTCGATTGCACAACGCTTCACCTGGCAGGTCGACGCTGACTCCCTTGGAAGCGATCACCTTCCACTGCTAATCAACGTCCGCGGCGCGCCAGGGGCTCAGCTGAGGCGCACGGTCAGAAAGACTAACTGGAGCAACTATAGGGCTGCCTTCGAGTCTAGTTCCGCTGATCTTAGGGACGCTAGTCACCACGACTTCTCCCGCGCGGTGGTCAGCGCTACTCGCAGTGCCACCAGCGTCTTCCAACTTCCCGTGAAATTTGCCGCCGTCGATACAGAGTACGCTAAGCTGCGTGCGATACGCCGAAGGGCTGAAAGACGCGCCCGCCGTTCCCGTCTCCCCGCCCACAACCAAGAGGCCAAACGAATACAGAAAGCGGTTCAGAGGCACCTCTACAAGCTGGCTAGGGACCACTGGAGGAGCTTCGCTTCGTCCTTATCTCCGCGCACTCCGCTATCCCGAGTCTGGACGGTGCTAAAAGGGCTAGCCGAGCCGGTTACCCAACGCAACCCGTTCCGTTCATTGTCTTTGGCCACGGGTCGCTCAGAGATGAGGTTGGCCGAGGAATATTGCGGCAGACTAACATCGTTGCCTACCGACGGTTTAACGTCTGCTCGAGACATACCTGTGGCCGATGTCCCACCGGCGGAAACTTCCCTCGATCATATGTTTTCGCTTCCTGAGCTGGAATCAGCCGTGAGACATTCATCACAACATACCTCCCCAGGCGCTGACCAAATCACCTACAAGGCCCTACGTAATCTCCCCTTGCGCGGACGCCATCTTCTTCTTCAAACCTACAAGGATTCGTGGCGCACAGGGTCGGTGCCTCCAGACTGGAAGTCCGCAATGGTTGTCCCTATCCTAAAACCCGGTAAATCACCTCATGATATTGACTCCTTCAGGCCGATCGCCCTCACCAGCTGTTTGTCGAAGACGATGGAGCGCATGATTCACTCACGGCTAAGCTGGTTTCTTGAAAGTATGCGGTACTTCCCGGAGGTCATGGCTGGATTCCGGCAGGGCAGGTCATCCATCGACAGCGTGATCGATATCGTCTCTAGCGTTCAGCAAGCGCGGTCTGAAGGGCAGCTCACAGCAGCAGTTTTCTTAGACGTCATGAAAGCATACGATAGCGTCTTCCACAGCGCCGTCGTCGCAACTCTGCAAGAATCTGGTGCAGGCGCCCGAGCCGTCTCCTGGGTCCGGGACTTCCTATCTGATCGCACCCTTTTTGTGCGCACTGCCCACGGCGACACAGCTCCCTTCCCGGTAAGCCGCGGGGTGCCGCAGGGTAGTGTGTTGAGTCCATTGCTGTTCAACCTTGTCATCGCCTCACTCCCCGCACACCTACCTGCCAACGTGAAGATCACCATTTACGCAGACGATGTCTGCATTTGGACTTCAGGCACCCGGAGAGACGCGATTCAGCGGCGCCCGCAGCAAGCCCTCGACGTCATTGAGATATATCTCGCCGACAGAGGCCTACGTGTCTCCACAAGCAAAACAGTCGCCATGACGTTCACCAACCGCTCATTTAAAAACTACCCACTCTACGTCGCGGGAACGCCACCTGATTTCGTCCCCCGTTACAAATATCTCGGGGTCATCGTAGACAAACGGCTGTCATGGTTCCAGCACATCAAGGCCCTCTCTACCAAGACGAAGAAATTCGTGAACGTGCTACGGCGCATCTCTGGAGCGTCGTGGGGTCCCTCGTGCAGTGACCTCCGACACGTCCATAACGCACTTGTGCTGGGGCTGCTACGGTACCACCTCCCAGCGCTCCACGGGATCAGTAGGACGGGTGAGCGAGACCTCCTCAATGCCCAAGCGCGCGGCCTCCGGGTATGCCTTGGACTGCCACGCACGGCTGAAACCTACACCGTACTTGCGGAGGCGCAAGAGACGCCCGTGCATATTCTACGGGACCGAGAGACGCTCCGCATCTTTGCGCGCTTCGTCACGCAGCGCCCTTGCCACTACCTGCTGTCCATTGAGGATGCCAACCCCGCATCGGCCTTTGGCGGAGCCGTCCGCCGTCTTAAGGCTATCCTCCCAGATCGCTCCTCAGGTGTATCCTACGCCCCTCCTTTATGGGCCCTTGCCAAGCCCCAGGTATTGACCAGCGTCCCTGGCCTAGGCCGAAAGAGGGAGACGCCGTTAGCCGTTGCGCGTCAGCTCGTCCTCGAATACCTATCGACGCATCATCAACACCGTCAAGCGATCTATACAGACGGATCCGTAACACTTGATGGGGCCACTGCAGCCATCTACGTTCCTCAAGGTAACATCGAGCAAGCTTTCAGGCTCTCCCATACCACCTCCTCCACCGAAGCCGAGTTCTTCGCAATCCACGCGGCCCTCCGGCACATCACGACATCGCCCCCAGGAACCTGGACGATGCTGTCGGACAGCAAGGCGGCACTGGAGACACTCGACTCATACTGCACCAAAACAACGGACGACCTACACACAATGGCAATGTCCCTAGCTAACACCGCCCTTGCTTCCGGGCACAATACTTATATGTCTGCAGTGGATACCCAGCCACACTGGCCTCGGCGGGAACGATCGAGCAGATGCTGCGGCCAGGCGCGCACACGAACAACCCGACGCCGCGGCGCGCATACCGCTCACCCCTTCGGCTTGCCGCATCCAGATCCGCCGCTGGGCCGCCCAAGAGGCGCAGAGATTCATTCGAGAATCCGCCCGTTTCAACGACTTCCTTCGCTCCATTGACCCGGCGGTGGAGTTCTCCCCACCACGACGTCTCCAAAGACCACAAGAGACACTCCTCCACCGACTGCGCCTCAACGTGGCATACACGCCACCGGTCCAGCGTATGATGGGGAGGCAGATCTCGGCCCTCTGCGATGCTTGCGAAGTGGTTGCGGACACATCGCACCTCCTGCTGACCTGCCCCAAGTACACCAACCATCGCGATACCCTTTTCCGCTGCCTCGAACGTTTCGGGCACAACCAGCTCACGCTGGCCGCACTTCTTGGCCCTGTGCCTCAGCACCAACAGTGGGCCGTCACAACTGCTTTACTGCACTTTCTGAAGTGCACTGGCCTGGCCTCTAAGCTCTGAGCTGCGCGCTCCAGGAGCCTCACCTTCGTTTTCTTTCTTCTTCTCTTTCTTCGTTGCTATTTTTTTTCCTTTTCCCTTCTTTCTTTTCGTTTTTGTTCTTCCTCCTTTTTACGGAGACTCACCTTTTCCTATTCGTCCTTTCCTTTCTATTTATTCTTCGTTTTCTTTTGATTTTTTTTAATGGAATAGCATGCCGACCTTGGTCTGGCAGACCTTTCCTTTCAATAAATATATATCCCCCCCCCCCATTTCTCACCTAGAGCTATACGTATACCTAGTGATTAGACGTTTGCATTTATTCAATAAGTGGCCGTTATAGGTTCATTGCAACAGAACACGACATCGTTGGTACACAGTTGGTTCCTACTAACACTCACACCATCATGGCCGCTCGTCCCATGACGAAATCTTTTTTTCGCGGGCCCAGCAACATGGGATCATTGTATTCATCTGTTCACTCGTGTTAATCTTGGTTTACAGCACGGAGATGTGAACGTCGCTTCCTGTTTAACCTAAAGAGTGTACGAACTCCGTATTACAATGCACAGACACACGGTACAGATACAGAGACGCACGGCTAAACAGACCCAACTGTGACACATGCGCAAAGGAGCAGGATACAGAAATGTACTGGAGTGGTAGATGATCTCGTGTATGTGCACAAGCGGGGCAACAGAAAGCTTTTTCTACATTGAAATTATGAATAACCTATTAGTACACACACAAGCCACGCCCATGTTTTTCTGTTTACAACCGTACCTCTACTGTCAACACCCAGGATCGCTCGCGCCTCTTGCTGGTGGCTTTGCCGATGGGTCTGATTTGGTATTTTCGCTTGTTTTAGCTACCAGTTTAGATATACCTTGAATGATACCCCTCAGGATCTAGCGCCTCTTGGGAAAGTCTGTTGGCGTGTACAGCCTGGTAAATTAGATGCCATAGGGTGCTTCCTGCCCTTCAGCTCCGCCGACCGTATAAAAATCTGAACGTCTTTGCGTTTGTGTAGTGAGGTCCTCCGTCACGCATTTTCTTCCTGAACCCGTGCACGAGCTCTGTTAGCACAAAGGTAAAGTGGCTAAAGGTAAGCGGCGTGTTTCGGGAAAATCACACATATTCAAGATAGGGCAAGCCGTCATTTTGACCCTGGGAATGAGGCCAACCGGAAGTCGCACGTACGCTAGTAATGAATTACGCTGTAATTTGCAAATTTTATAGTGAGGTTAGGTTAGGTTTGTGGTGTCATGCCCGCCTGCTGTGGTTATGGGTGTACTGCCCGTACTGGCAAGATACCGGGGACGACATTTCACAAGTGACTTAGTTTTACTAATAAATGTGATTTATTAGTCCACGAGCGGGGCGACAAAACGTTGCTGTTGAAGCATGTGCGCGGCACTTTGTGACTCGTATCTCAAGATCTAAACGTTAAACTTTAAGCAGTACGTTATCTGGATAGAGTCATTGTGACAGTCCAGACTTCCTGCAGTTCACGGGTATGGTCTCGGCACGTAGCAGGCGTTGAAGTGCGCTTGTCAGGTGTGGGATCTACGGCTCAGTTTGTTGGTCACGGTATCGACGATTGCTTGCTTGGATCAGGCTTGTCATTCCTGCCGTAACTGATGGCATAAATTGTTCAATGCAGGTTCCCTCACAGCCGCCCACAACATTTAAAAAAGTGTGGTGAATGTCAGGCGAAAGGACTGGACGCCGTCGAGGACATCACTGGTCTGCAGCAAACATTTTAAAGACAGGTGCTTCGACAGAACAGGGCAAACCGTTCGACTGAGGCCTGACGCTGTGCCCAACAAGTTCGACTTCCCAGAACACTTAAAGAAAGTAATAATGCATACGTCATATTTAGAGGCCGGATTTATATGCACTGAAAGCTGGTTGAACACACATGCATGAAAAATTCATTAATCTTGCTCAAAGTATGCACCTCTAGAAATTCACTTGCATGCATTTAAAACATGCAACAAATTCACTGGGGCAAAAGTATCTTACTTTATGTAGTGTACAAAAAGCATGCAGAGTTGAAAGCATAGATCGAGAAGTTACCAGTCAAAAGGAACTCCCTACGAAGTTACCGTGTGAAAAATGTAACTAAGTTAATAACGAAGTTATTCCGCCCGAAACGTAACTCCCAGTTACAGAGTTACTTAAAAAAAAGAACGAGTTACTCCCAAGTTACTTCGGACACAAAATAGCACTACATAGGTGCAGCGCGTGTGAGCAGTTGAGTTCGACCCTGAGTTGCCTGCGTTGAGTTTTCGTTTATGTCCAACAATGCGAACGCTTTACATCTTATTCCCTGTGGGCACACAATGGTTCAGCTTCATTTCAATAGCAGCGGTTCTTACTTCCTGAACAGAATACTGTCATTGACTGAACATCACATTTTATGACATAAAATGCCATGGAAGAACCGGAGAGAAAGCAAGAAAACAACTGGACGTGAGTGAAAAGCGAATTAAAAGTAACTTGGAACTTAGCTTAAGTTACTTTGGCAAAGTTACCTGAAAAAGAAATGAGTTCCTCTGAAAGTTACCACGGCGCAAAAGTAGAGAGTTAAGTTATAAGTTACCAAAAAAGGGAACTTCGTTACAGTAATGAGTTACCTCGAACTCTGGTTGAAAGTGTGTATTTGCATGAAAGTCTAGCCTCTATGAATCATGTTTCAAGCGATGGTTGATGATTGGAATCAGTACTGCATGAAGGGCACCTTAAAGCTGCAACTAGTCCAATATATGAAAACACTCCTGAATTATGCATTCATATGCAGTTAAAAGCCACTCCATATTGGATAGGACAGTACTACGATGGGCAAAAGCATATACAGAAAAAGTATTGCATGAAAATTTTGCCTAACGTACAAACTCGTATTAGTGGGACATACAAACACACCAGCGACATGCCTGATTGATTGATTGATTTTAAAAGAAAAAATGGAGATGGTAGTCTCGAGCCACTCGGGACTGGCTACTCCAGGACGCGTTATTAATAAAAGAAAGGGAAACAACACTAACCTCGACGCTTTGAAACGATTTGAAAGAATAAATGAGAACATCATCACCGAGCTTCTCACCAAAAGCGAAGTCTCAAGGCACTAAAAACAAAGAGTGTCACAATGTGTCAAACAGGTCCGTCGAGACGAGAAATTGCACAAGGGCGCGCATGGCAGGTATGAGCTGATTTGCTGGCCAGCACCCAAGAACCTTTTCGGTGGAGTATGGCCGATTATCCAGGCGAGACAGGGACGACAGAAGGGTACATCGGTGTGCACTGTACCTCGGGCAGTCTTGGAGTATATGATCCACGTCCTCAACTACATCACACAGACTGCAGTTGGGGGACGGGACCATGCCGAGCTTAAACAAAAGTCGTCCACTGTATGGCACGTTGAGGCGAAGCCTGTAGATGAGCGACGTGATGGGTCGAGGAAGCGCTGACGGCATATAAAAACGGAGATCTGGGTCCACCCTGCGCAGGAACGACGTAGAAGGGACACTTCTGCGCCAGTGTTCACTGCACAGACGTCCCATGAGAGTACCAATTGCTTGCTTCGCGTCCGCTTGTGTGAAATACGTACGGTGCGTCGGTACGCCTCGTGCCACATGAGCCCGTCTCGCAAGTAGGTCGGCAGCCTCATTCCCAGGGACGCCACAATGACGTGGGATCCACTGTAAGGTGATGTTATGTGTCTGTGTGACAGCACATGAATACTCCCTGTGGGCTCACACACCAGTGGAGCGAGGGAGCTCGAGCCCAGGGTGCACTGCAGAGCTTGGAGAGCGGTTTTGGAGTCACTGTATATGGTCCAGTGCATCGGTGGTTGACAGGACACAATGAAGGAAAGCGCCATAAGAATGGAATGCAGCTCGGCCACAGCAGCCGACGTCGGGTGCGACAGCTTAGCGCTTCGTTCAATCGACAGCTCAGGGATTACGAATGCACAGGTAGAGCCGGTCTGTGTCGATGAGCCATCAGTAAAGATTTTAATTCTGCCTTCATCGCGATGAAGCAGACTCAGGGTGAGTTGGCGAAGAACAATTGTTGTAGCCGATTTTCTGGAAGTCAAGCCAGGGACATTGACATGCACAGATGGTGCCTGAAGGGCCCATGGAGGGACTGCGGGTAGAACCAGTTTTTTATGCTTTGGAATGAGGCTGCGGTGAGCTAAAACGGCTTGGCAGTACCCGGATGCTGGTCGCCGAAGAATGTCGCGCACTAATGTGTGACGGTAGTGGCGAGTGGAGAGCCTCATGTAGTGCCCAAGAGATTGTGCCGTCCGCATAAAGATCAGCGAAGGCTCCTTGGCTTCAGCCATGACAGGGGCACTTGGCGTTGATTTGTGGACACCAAGGCACTGTTTCATGCTCTTTGCAAGGACGGTTTCCAACACTTGTTCAGACGAAGGACAAAGACTATGCAACACTGGAAGATGGTACATTAACATTTGTCGTATGAGGGACCGGTGCAGACCAAGCAATGCCCTTGTAGAAAGCCCCCAGCGGGCACCACAGAGGTATCGCAGGACACTCTCTGGACAGGACATGGACATGTCTCTTTGTTGCGTTCCAGCATGTTTACTTTACTTAGAGACACAATAAATATTTTTTCAAGCTTGAATGTCTACTCTTTATTCTCCCTGCTTAAGTTTGTGACAATATATGTTTGAATGCAACCCAAATGAAAACAATGTGAGCCGTCCGATCAAATAAGTTTTCCAGTGCTACAGCAGTATCGGACTGTACCACCTTGCCAAGGAATATACAGAGAAGGTGACAGCCAGGCCTCATCTGCGAAATTGTCAAGGTTGATCATATTCAACAACCAGTAATGCACTCTGCCCACTTACCTGGTTGACTGCTTCAAACTTGCTGTTGCAACTGGACTTGTGATACTTTGATGTTGGAGCTTTCACCAGAAGACCTTGCTACTTAGCCTTTTTATGACTTATTCACTCTACCTCTAGTCATTTTGAACTGTCTTTACCGCCATTTACTTCCCCAGTGCACATATTTCTAGTCGATATGTTTTTACCGTTATATATTCTTTATATCACATAATATCATTCTAGTCCTTTGGAAGTGCTTTAGTGCCGTTCGGCATTTCGTGTCATAACCAGTCATATCTAAACTTCCTGTGCAAAGCATAATGTTTATACCCAAGCATATTAAGGTGGTTACATAAACAAACGTGCCAAACATTGCTGAATGCCGAGAGTCAATTCTGAGAATACTGCTCCCTGGCATTCCACACCCCCGAGCAGAAAGGAAATGGGAGAAACACGAGAAGCAACACGCTGCACACGCTGACAGACGACAAAGGAAACGTAACACAACAAATACAGCACCACACAAAACCAGCAAATCACATAACCGAAGTTCAAAGTACAAAATTGGAACGACACGACCTCACACGAGTACAAAATAGACAGGAAATACAGGAAATAACATGTATGTGACGGGATTTCACACAAAAGACGTAAGGAATCCAATCATGAGGAATTTCTGCAGCGATCCGTGGCAAAATTTTAGCGAAGCAGCAAGGGAAGCGCTCACAAACAGCAAAACTTGTCACAGCTTACATGCATTCCAATGGGCTGTAATGGCTCTTTTGAGCACCGCAATATGGCGGCCGGTTGGCGTACCCTTTCCCGCGATACCCTCACCCATCCGCTATCCAGCCTTGATACATAGAGATCAGTGCTTGATCCTCAACTCCCAAGCGAACCAGGAGGTGTTCTAGTGACCCGATATTTATCCATAGTTCTCTGATGTGCCTTCATCCCGCTTGCACTAGACGGACTTACTTTGTCGGACAATTAGATGAGAAGGTGCTACTGGATAAGTGACGTTCGTGATTTCTCATATGCATGTATCAGATTTTGCCTGCTTCAAATTGTGTCACACATTATCTCTCACTATTATAGTGTTGTCACTGTTGTTGTATGTACACTAGGATATTTGTAGTATATCTGTTTTCGTACCTGTTAGTGTGGATCAACTTTGGATCAGAAATTAATGAAGCAGACTGGCGTTTTCATTGTTTTAGCTTCCTTTTCCATGCACCTTTCTTTCTTTTAAACGAGTTCGCATAGAGAGTGTCTTCATTTGCAGCCAAACTGTCTCACATTCTTACAATAAATCTTCCAATTTATTGCTCATTGTTACTTCATTATTTTCTCGGCATATTTCAGCCTTTTCAGCTTCCTCGTGCAACAGTTTATCTTGAATCAGTTGCTTCAACGAGATCTGATGTAAGTTTTCAGTAAGGATACCCTATATGCATGGGTGAACTTAGAAAAGTAACCAACCTTTCCATTCTGAGGGCTTCCAAGAGCTATATTCTCTCTACATTTCTGGACACCATCGGACTTCGATCGTTATTGTGAAGGGGCTCGTTATTTTATTCCCCCCCTTCCCACCACCACTGGGGTAGAGTATCGGCTGTGGCGATGAGACTCCCCACTCTCCAAGGTCAAAAATAAAGTTGTTGTTCTCTGAAGTCCTTTGGTGGTTTCGATAAAGAGCTTCGTGGCGTCATTATTCTTCTGCTAATGATTATTATTGTTTGTTTCTTGCAAACATACAGGGTGTTTGTTTTTATTCGCTACACCATTTTTATTAAAACTAGTAGAGCAAAATAGATGCCATTTTTCAGTTGAGTTATATGGCCAGGCGAACATTCGCTCGAAGAAAATTATGCAACTATATGATCACGAATTACCTAAAGTTCATTAGCTTTTTAATTAGGGGACTTCTCGCAAAGGTGAAATAACAGAACGGGATCTATTGGGCGTCGAAAGTAATTTCATGTTGAAAAAAACACACAAACACGCACGTGCGTTGAAATATCTGTCGCGGAATTTCGCTATGCAAATGTGCCGGAGCATGAACTAAGCACGTTTCTGGCGCAGAAAGAGCAACATGCAACCCAAGTGGGAGGCCCATGTAATTGGGAGCGATGAAACTGATTGATGTAGGAGCTAATGGCCAGATAGACCGCTCTTCTACCCGTATAAGGCGAAGGTCGCATCGTTTCTACGTTTGCAAAACTGCGTATTTCTTGTTTCGGCTCATTTGCATAGCGAAATTGAGCGATGAACATTTCAACACAGGTGCGCATTTAACACATATTTCCACATGGAATGTCTTTCAACGAGGAACATATTCCTTTCCGTTTCCTCGCTTTTTTATGCGAAATCCCATAATTAAATAGTTAATTAATCATTATTAGGTAATCATTGATCTTGTAGTTACAGACTTTCTTCCGGAGAATGTTCACCTGTCCATATTACTCAACTGCAAAAACGGTGTCTATTTTGCTTTGCTAGTTTCTAACTACAATTTATATATGTGACGAATAAAAGTAAACACCTGCAGAATGCTTCTTTGGCTTCACACAGCCACGTACCTGTGGCAGTCCGTACAACGCCCAAGAGCACCGTGTGCAAATTCAAAATATGGCATGTTTATTAGTGCAGCTGGTCCTTTATATCCGCAGACATTAGAGGTTGTCCTTTAATGACTGCTGAATCTCTCTCACTGCTCCTTCACCAGTCGATTCTCTTGGGGTGTTAATGGTGATAGGGTCCATGGCTGAGGCATAGTACTCTCCTTCATGGTAGCACCAACTACATACACAGTACCCGTGAAACCCGACATTGTTTTACATGGGGGGGAGAGATACGGAGTCGACACAGCAGCATAGTCCAATAAATCTGCTTTGAACAATGCTTCCCGACTTCCATGACTTTCATGACTTCAATGTCACATCACTGAAAATATCCCTTGCATCGTCTACAGAAACGAGGAAGGTGTTCATGCCCAGCTTTCCTTTACCACAATCTGCCTCACAGTTTGCGGCAGCTCATTTATCATTACGTGAATTGACCAAGCTGATTTTTGCTGATTTAACTTGTGCTACTTGTGCCCCATCGGTATTAAATGTATAAGAGAAGTTGTCAATTGATGACAGGACCTAACCGGGCTGGGATAATGCTTCATACTTTGCTCCGTCAAAGATACCTTCAAATTTGTTTCTCTTAATTCTGTACAGTGACTGCCGGCAACCTCTTCTCTAGTGTTCGGTTTACACTGCATTGTTGCGCTTTATGAGGTGCTCCCTGGAAAAGAAACAGGAGTGAAGGAGGCTGCGCCTTCAGCTACTGCTAAATGTTAATTACATCTTTTAGATTTTCTGTTTCCCACTATCTGATGCACGACAGTATTACTAGCCAAACATTTCGCATCTGTGAAGGCACAGTGTGACTGAGAATATTACAGACAAGCTGAAATATGTGCTGTGATAGAATACGATATGTAGTACATTGATCCAGTAAATTATCCAAATCAGATTGAGTCTAATTCATTTTTGCGGGAATTCATTTATACTCATTGGAAAGCTCTACACATCTAATGTGACTATACCACAACAAACCTACTGGCGAATTGAAATGGAGAACCATCCCAATGAGAAATATCCTGCTGGGGCACATTGGTTCAATGAGACATGACGGGGACATTCAATGCGTTTGAAGCCACCACTTCTCATTACATCTCATTAACACTTTCTGTGACTTCTCATTATATCTCATTAACACTTGCTGTGATTTCTCATTACATCTCATTAACACATACTGTGATTTCTCATTAAGACTCATTGAATATGGCACTATTTTCAATGTAATATTCGTCCCAAATCATCTATTGGGAATGAGAATTTTCGCAGTCACTGAATGAGATTTGTGTACATGATATCCAATAGGAGTAGTGAAAGGGTATGCCGAGAGAGACCGGTGGCGAGTACGTTCCATAGGTGTCAGCTTCGAACCCACAGCGTTTGGACACCGTCGCGTATTTTCCCCCGCGCGGCGAGTGTGCGGAGGGTTGTCCGCGCGCTTATCGGCGGGGGAGGGCTGCGTGCACGTTTACCCTCTCACATTTTTCGGCCTGGGCCAACTTCTTTCGTCATTTTTCAATCTGTGCCGACTTGGATCGCAATTTTTTCCCGCTACAACAGGTGTGCAGTAGGCAGTTTACATGCAAAGGATAGCCATACACACAGTACAAGTGAAAATATATTTATTAAAGTCATTAGTGTCAGGAATTATGTTATGACTCTTCGTGAAGGAGAAAAACTTAACCAAAAATCTGATGCAATAGTAATGAAGGGGTATCACAATTTTTTATTAGTGATAATCACGCAAGTTTTCAATTAAGCAGAAGGAGTAGCACATTTTAATTAAAGAAGATATTTTTAATCAATACGATTACAATCAAAATTATGTTTTATTATAAAAAGTCTAACATTATTATACGTGACCACCATAGTGGAGCTTTAATTACAAGTGCCGATAGATGTAGGTAATTGTGGACAGCAGAGAACCTGGAAGACCACGGGACACGAATGACACGAACACAAGAGGAAATAAAATCTATAACACTCATTTAACCAAAGAAGATATTCTTAATCAAAACAACAGAGGAGGAGAATAATCTATCATTTTAACTATCATAAAATCATCCTCATGACTTAATCTAGTCGAACCCCATACAATTTTCATTCTAAGAGACACTACAAACCTTACTTTGTTTTATGAATCCAACACAGAAAATATATTAAAAAATGAACTTCACCGCATAGCATGCTCCTAGCCAACAACCAGCTCTAATAATATCTGCCCTGATTTGTTGAAGACGGGAGGCGTACACCTGTTTTGTGACAGTTATGAACATTTTCGAGCGCAATATGGAAGATAAGTTGATTATTACTGTATATTATTATAAGTTGAACATTACACAATTAATCAATTTCTTATTAAGTAAACAGCATAGACATACGGAAATAACGAGAAACAAAACGATCAACAGCTAATAGAGAACCAAAACCCATCACGTAAACAAGAGGTACACAAAGGATTAATAATTGAAAAAGAATCTATCAAAATGGTAAACATGCACGGATGAATAGCAGAGAAACACTTTGAACGGCACAAGACGAATAATTTAATACAGCACAGAGCTAACGCTGAATAGCAGAGAGACACTCTAAAGGGCGCAGCTGTCAACGTGTAAACAACAGACAGGAAAATATTATTGAAACAAGATCAACAGCTAATAGAGAGCCAAAATCCAACACGTAAACAAGAGGTACACAAAGGATAAATAGTTGAAGAACAATCTATCAAAACGAGAAACGCGCTCGCACTTAACACTGAATAGCAGAGAAACACTCTAAACGGCGCATCTGCCAACGTGTAACCAACAGACACATGCAGGAACATAATTGAAAAACAATCTATCAAAACGAGAAACATGCACGGATGAATAGCAGAGAAACACTCTAAACGGCGCATCTAGCCAATGTGTAAACAGCATGCAGGAAAATAATTGAAAAAGAATCTAACAAAACGAGAAACATGTACGAATGAATAGCAGAGAAACACTCTAAACGGCACATCTAGCCAACGTGTAAACAACAGACACATACAGGAAAATAATAGCGAAACAAACTATCAAACATTACAATTTGAAATTGAAATAATATATCTTTTGAATTATTATAAAATCAACCTTGCGACCTAACAATATAGAATTTTCATCCTAGTCAGGCACTAGAAATATTACCTTGACAGAGCTATCCAAACACGCAGCACAGCTATGCTTTACACAGTACAACCAGACTCGAGGCCCGGTGGGGTAACACTCTCCCTCTATACAGCCCAAAGCGAGGAAACCGAACGTCCTCTGTCAATCTGTGGGGTGGGGAAACCCTCTCTCTTTTTCACATTCTTTCATCCAAAAGGGAATATTCTTAGGACTGGTGTACAGAGACGAATTTTTTTATCGATGGCAAATAGACATTGGAATTATTCGACTGTCAAGAACACAATAAGAATTCTATCAAAAACAATAGCACGCAAAAAATCTAAGGATAGACTTTTATGTCAGTGCAAACTGGTTTTAGAGAAACATTATCTAAGCAAACGAGAAATATTATTGGCGCACACAATACTCAACCAAAACGAGAAACGTTGCATTTAATATATTTCAGATCAGACACAACTATTATGCATTCATTATTCTCAACTCACAAAATATCAATCGAGTGAAAGTCGTTTATTCAGTGATAGAAACAATACTAATTCGAAAACGAGAAACAAATTTAATTACATCATTTTTTATGATAACTTTGCAACAATAATTTCTACACGCAGAAGCCACAAACAACTAATCTGAAATGCAAATTATTGTGTTTGCTACAGCGAAAATCAACGCACACAGCTCAAAAATACATTCCCAACTAGTAGAATATTTTTATTAATATCAATCGAGTGATCATCTGAAACAAAGTCAAAAGCAGTAATTAATTTAGGCAAACATTTTCGTAACCGCGCAGCGCAAATATACATCACAGAAACATGTCTTTTCCATTCAGGACCCACTAGTGGAAACGAAGTAAGAGAGGGAAGCTGGGTTCCTGTACACTTTCGTTAAGGTTACGCCCGCAGGGAGTATAGGGGAATCCAACAATGGTCTTGGTATACAATGTATAGTTGAAAGCCATAAACTGACTGCTGCAAGTCAAGTTAGGGAAGGAGGGTCTCTAGCGCTTCTTGTACGTAGAATCATTGAAAGCAGGGACCGGGACTACCATACCACTGTCAGCGGATTCGTCGGCTCTTGCTATCGCGGTTGTCCAGGACACTTCGCAGGCCTGCAATCTGCTCTAGACGCTACTGTGTCATATCTCGCTGATCGAGGGCTATCGGTATCGCCAACCAAAACCGTGGCTATGGCATTCACGCGGCGCTCATTCTGCAGCTACCCCATCTTCTTGACAGGATCAAGACTGCCGTTTGTTGCCTCGTACAAGTACCTTGGCGTCATCATTGATCGGGGCCTGACATGGTCTCGACAGATTACTGCCCTCGGTGCCACCACAGGCTCTTATGTTAACGTGCGCCGCCTCTGTGGGTCCTCTTGGGGTTCTTCTTGCACCGACCTCCTCCAAGTACACAACTCTCTTATTATGGGCACTTTACGATACTGCTTGCTTGTGTTGCACGGTATTTCCCCATTCAAGGAACGGCAACTGATTAATCTTCAAGCTCGTAGCCTGCGCACTTTCTTGGGAGTTCCGAAGACTACGGAAACCTTCTCTGCTATCGCCGAGGCGCGGGTTCCTTCCGTGCTTATCATCCGGGACACGGCAACCCTCCAAACTTACACACGCTGTCTTGTACGGCACCCATGTCACCATCTTCGGGATGTTACGCAGCATTGCCCTGCTTCTGTGTACGGCCAAGCTGTTCTGCGACTACAGGGACAAATCCCACCATCGCATACCTTGGTCTCCTATACGGAGCCGCTGTGGACCTTAAGTCTGCCCCCAGTGCACACATCTGTTCCTGGTCTCCCGAAAAAGAGCCATGCCCCAGCTGTTGTGGCATGCCAACTAATGCTGCAACATCTCTACTCCCTGCACTCAAATCGAATGGAGATTTACACTGACGGCTCGGTGGCATCCGATGGGTCATCATCTGCATTTTACATTCCTGAGGAATCATACGAACGCGGTTTCAAGCTGGTGCCCACGCTTTCATCAACCAAAGCAGAAGCCTTTGCTATCTTATCTGCTCTGCGGTACATCTCTTCGTCGACACCAAGAGCGTGGACTATCCTTTCGGATAGTAAGTCAGCCTTGGAGGCCGTGGCATCGTATTCGCCCAAAATTATCAATGACATCTACACGGAGATCCTTTGCCTGCACGCCAAACTATCGTCTCTAGGTCACAGTGTGCGTTTCCAGTGGATTCCTGCCACTTTGGTATCTTGGGGAATGCCATCGCCGATTCTGCGGCCAGGTCTGCTCGTGCGGCTGGGCCTGTCACTTCTGTCCAACTTACCCCGTCTGCCTGTCAGCTAGCCATTCGCCGATACTGCAGAAATAGCTCTCAGGCCTTCTTTCAAGACGCTGCCAGTACCAACCCTTTTCTGCACTCGATTGACCCTACGATGACCCACACACTGGTAGGCCGCTACCCCAGGGAGGAAGAGTCCCTGCTTCACAGGCTGCGATTGAATGTGGCGCGGACTCCACTGCTCCTCTTTAAGATGGGCCACCTTTTGTCACCGAACTGCCCCACCTGTCATGTTGAAGGAGACATCCCGCACTTGCTCCTCTACTGTACGCGTTACCACCAACATCGTCTTCTCCTACGGTCGCGCATCGCTCGCCTGACCGTTTCGCACTTATCTCTAGCTACGCTGCTCGGCCCCACACAATATAGTCAGGTGACAAAGGCACTTGCTCAGTTTCTGCGGTCCTGTGGCCTTCTGGGTGAACTGTGACCAGTTTTGTGTTTGTTTTCCTCTTTGCTCTTTTCTTTTTCTTTTTGTTTATTTGTTTTTTCTTTTGTTTATTTGTTTTCCTTTGTTTGTTTGTTTCCCTTTTTCTTTGTTTTTTTCGTTTGCCTTTTTTTCCTTTCCTTCCTGGGAATAGCAAGCCGCCATAGCGGTGGCTAACCTTTCCCTCTTATTTTTTTATGTAATAAACATATCCCCCCCCCCCCATTGAAAGCACACGTTTTTTCCTTACACATCACATCTTTTTTGTAAATTGACTATCATAATTCTAACGTCCGGTGGATATTAATAACATTCTAAACGCGATAACATAATAAATTTTTGATAAATAAAATTAGCACCGATATGATTTAATTAAGTGTCGAGGCACGCTACAAAACAGAACAGACAATTGCTATATATTGAAGAGATGGACGGATTTTGTACTCGTTACCATAGGTCATGGGAGGACATGATAAAAAGCTGCTTCGAAAAGGAGGAGCCTCGAAACGATTCAATTATCGCTGCATTTCGATACGTCCTAGACATGGCCGTATTCGGAGATATGGGGCAAATTATGAAATTCAAGATGCGAGAACTTGTATGCCGAATCTACAATAGTTATAAAAATATTTGCACGTCAACATCGGAAGGACCACTGGCATTGATGGTGGAGTTTTTGACGTTTGCTAACGAAGAATTGAAATACACTAGACCAAACGTAATTGTAATCATTGCAATGGGTGTTGCATTAATCAAGAAAGCAATCAGATCAAATTATCATATACAAGCAGTCTATATCGAACGATTCATTACGGATTTGTTGAAATTACACCTAACGATTGAAATGGAAAGTACATAAAAATCTTATCACGTGATATATTCCACTAGAGCCTCTACACATTTATTTTCTTCTATCAGTCAATGATGTCGAATGAACAGAAGTTCAATATTGTCGTGCAAGGTCTGATGTATAATCACTTATTGAAACTCAACAAACATATCAATTGCAGTGGACCACCGGACGGTTTTCGTCTAATACTCTCTTGTAGCGATTCAAGAATCTTCATACAAAGAAAGGAAACATCAATAAGAGACTGTGCATGTTCATCGCGACAAAGTGCAAGTTGTTGAAGCAATACAAACACGGCGACAACATATCACCTGCGTTAATCAACGCTGTATTCAAGCGCCCAATAATCAGAATAAACTACTTGATGTCTTCGGAATTCATCAATCAAGACAACAAACGAAAACTTCAGTTTGGAATAGAACTGTAATTTATCGAAATAAACAAGTGTATAATTGAAATAATAATTGTATTCTTTGTCATCATTGTAATGTATTCTACACATCGCAACGAAAACAGCTTATGATTTGATAGAAGATTGCTAAGGAGACGTTTATTCCGCACTATGTACAAGAATCTTCGCATGGAATCAGCGCTGGCAATCAAAGAGATTTTACACGACCAAACTCTATACAACACCGACACCCGAAGGAAAGAATTGTAGAAGAATCGCTAATAGAAATTTAGAGACATGTTACACCAATCTTTGTTTACAAAAGAGAATCACTAATATTTTGCGAAAGCTTATTTTATGAATTAAATTGCATAGTGTATATAAGTATTAAATGGGCGGGCCGAGACTACGGGGGGGGGGGGGCGAAACTACAACCTGGACCCCTGACACCTGCCCCTGAGCCCTGTGCGTTTTTTCCCCGCGCAGCGCGTGTGCGGAGGGTTGTCTAGGGAGCCTCCATGGGTGGCTGCGGCTTCTCCGGGGGGGGGGGGGGGGCGCACATGGAGGCTTCCTAGGGTTGTCCGCGCGCTTACCGGCGGGGGGAGGGCTGCGCGTGCGCTTATCGTAGCGTATTTTTCCACCTGGACCGACTTCCCTCAGAAATTTTTCCGGTACAACAGGTGTGCAGTGGGCGGGTTACATGCAAGTATAGACATCCAAAGGATAGCCATACACAAAAGTACAAGTAAAAATATATTTATTAAAGTCATTAGTGTCGGGAATTATGTTGTGACTCTGTGTGAAGGAGAAAAACCCAGCCAAAAAACCTGAAGCAGAAGAAAAACAATACAATACACGTAACAAAGAATATACTTATTACAGATACGATACATTAGCATTGCATAGGTATCACAGATCAAACAAAATATTTTTTATTAACTGTAATCATACACACAAGTTTTCAATGAATCAGAGTTAAAGTGCAGTAGAACATTTAATCAAAGAAGATGTTCTTAATCAATACGATTGGCAATCAAAATTACAAGTTTTATTATAAAAAGTCTGAGATGTGAGAACCTGATTGATGTAAGTAATTTCGAGCACAATATGGAAGCTAAGTTTAATATTTCAATATGACACCAATTTAATTAATCAATTTCTATTGAAGTGAATAACGCAGACATAAGGAAATAATTCGAATCAACAAATAGCATTAATATAGAACCTAACCGACATATCCTCCAACATGTAGGGAAATAATAGCTACACAATACCACATCAAAACGAGAAACGGACACCACATTTAATCAAAGAAGATATTCTTAATCAATATGAATACAAACAAAATTACAAGTTCTATCATAAAAAGTCTGATATTCCTATACGTGAGAACCATCAGTCCAATAGAGGGAAGTTCCGATAGTTGTATGTAATTAACTGTGAACAGCAGAGACCCTGGAAGACCATGGGACACGAACGACACGAACACATGAGGAAATAAAGTCTATACCACTACAAAGAAGTTGTTCTTAATCAAAACAACAGAGGAGAATAATCTATCACTTTAACTATCATAAAATCATCATCGTGACATAATCTAATCGAACACTATACAATTTTCATTCTAAGAGACACTACAAACATTACTTTGTTTTATGAATCCAACACAGAAAATAGATATGTTAAAAATGAACTTCACCGCATAGCACGCTCCTAGCCAACAACCAGCTGTGATGATATCTGCTATGATTTATTGAAGACGGGTGCCAATAGATGTACGGAAGACCACGGAACACGAACGACACGAACACAAGAAGAAATGAAATCTATACCACTACAAATAAGATATTCTTAATCAATATGATTACAATCCAATTACAAGTTGTATTATAAAAAGTCTAATATTCCTACACGTGCGAACCATCATTGCAATAGTGTGAATATCTGTCATAACATTTCGCGCGCAATAGAGAATCTAAATTTCATATTCCAACATTACACAACTTTTAATTAACCAATTTCTTATTAAGTGAACAGCATAGACGTAAGGAAATAACGAGAAACAACACAATCAACAGCTACAATTAATAGAGAGCCAAACCAGCGCACCATCCAACACATAGAGAAATAATAGCTAATCAATATATCAAAAGCGAAATATTACAAATTTAACACTATAGCACATATTTAACGCTGAAGAGCAGAGGAACACTCTAAGCGGCGACACGTAAACAACAACAGAGGAAAATAATCTATAATTGAACCATCATAAAATCGAACAATATACAATTTTCATTCTAACAAACACTACGAACCTCGATGGAGGTATCCAAGACATAGAAAATATGCACTGTTTTCATCTCGGTTTTCACTCTTTTCCTCACAGCCGGGAGACTGTATGCTTTATCCCATGCTTTATCACTCAAAAGGTTGGGGGCTATATTCCTTCGTCCAGAAAACAGAACGCTCTAGAGGTCAGATAAGATAGTTCAAAGCAGGGTGTCGAACCGCAACAAATACGGGTTCGGTTCGGGTTCGGGTTCGCATTGTTTTGATTTCGTTCCGGTTCAGTTCCGGTTCGGCCACGCCAAAGACCGAACCGGTTCGCAAACCGGTTCAACGCTTCCGTTTTATATGTTTCATAAAACTGCATTTATCAGGATATGCGTGGCTAATAACTCTCTAGAGGTGAGGTAGCCCTTTAGCGAGAGCAATGAGAAATGGATGAACACTTATTCCAAATAGAGTCCACGCTGTTGAAGCGGTGTAGTCCTGCTACTTTCTGTTCCCAAAATCTCTTTTTTTCACACGCACAGTGCCAGCAAGATACACTTAAAGGAAGCCTAATAAGATGGACAGCGTAACATATAGACGACAGTACTTGCCGGCACACTGCCTTTGCAGCGTGAATCGATCTGAAACCGTACTGAAGCACGTCGAAAATAAGCCGCCAGCCTTACTCTGTCCGAGCTCACAGCAGTGTACTAGTTTATCCACAACACAAAGGCAATGTGTCACGACACAACTGCACTACCAATAAGAAGAACCACATTTACTTTTCAAACCACGACCAATCAAACAGGCACCGTTCTGCGTACGCTCCTTCTCCACTTCTCATGTTTCTGACTTGTTTAATTTGTACTGCTCACGTGTAAAGGGAAATCTTGGGCGCTTATTTGATCACATATTCGTCCTGTAGAGCTACATAACTGGCCTACTCCATTCCTGTTTCATTCGTCCGCGTGCACTCTTAAAAATGAACTTCACCGCATAGCACGCTCCTAGCCAACCACCATCTCGAATGATATCGTTATCTGCCCTGATTTGTCGAAAACGGGAGGCGTACGCCTTTTTGTGACACTTATGCTGTTCATAATTGTCACAAAAAAGGCGTACGCCTCCCGTTTTCAACAAATCAGGGCAGATAACGATATCATTCAAGATGGTGGTTGGCTAGGAGCGTGCTATGCGGTGAAGCTCATTTCTAAGAGTGATGGCACCTCGTCTCTGAAGAGTAGACGCCGCATCACCGCGTGCGTGGGGCGCTAGCCGCGGCGCTCACAAGGACAACTGCGCTTCGACGTGTTAAAAAGACACTGAAAGTGTACTTACTATACGTCGTCGTCTGACTGCTAGGTGAAAATTTCTGAAATCCATGATATAGGCGCGTGATGATGATACCAATGTGCCTTCGTTCGGGGATAGAGAGGAACTCTTATGCTGACTTCTTTTATGTCCGAACCGTTTTGTTGCGAACCGGTTACCGCTATTATTTTTTACGGTTCTGCTCCGGTTCGGGTTCAGCAGTGTCATGAAAATTTCGGTTCGGGTTCGGGTTCGGTTCCGGCAAAAATAACGGTTCGGGTACGGTTTTCGGTTCGGGTTCGGGTTCGGTTCGACACCCTGGTTCAAAGGCGATATATTTTATTGTGCAGTGCAAATAGATGCCGATATTACTCGTTGGGATCGCTATCTTTTCGCGTCCTTTCCTTGAAACGGAAATCTTTCGTCAAAGTGGTTGACAAGTCGACTAAGTTTGTACAGATGCGATATTCTTATTGAACATGTAGAGAAAGTCCAAATTATTAAATGGTACCAACAATACTCAATCAAAAACGAGAAACAAATTTAATTACATCACTTTTTGTATTATCTTGCAACAGAAAGTTCTAATGAACCACGCAGAAATATCAAATGTGAAATGCAACTCAGAGGTATGAGGCATTCCCATCTTAGAGATTATTTTTGCTTATATCAATCGAGTGAACAATTGAAACAAATGCAAGACAATAATTATTTCAGGTAGTAATTTCACAACTCATAGAATATCAGTCGAGTGAATACTTGAAACAAATTCAAAACAATAATTCTCACGACAGGTGGATATTATAGCATTCTAAACCAGATAATAAAATTTTAATCAATAAAATGAGCATAGATATGGTTTTAACTAAGTGTAGACGAGCACTTGAAAACAGAAGAGACAATTGCTCTACATTGAAAAGATGAACAGATTTTGTACTCGATACCATAAGTCATGGGAAGATGTGATAAAAAACTGCTTCGAGAAGGAAGAGCCGCGAAACGATTCCATTATCGCTGCATTTGAATACGTCTTAGACATGGTCGAATTCGGAGATATGGTACAAATTACAAAATTGAAGGTGCAAGAATTTATATGCCGAATCTACAATACTTATAAAAATATCTGCACATCAACGTCGGAAGGGCCACTGGGATTGATGGCTGAGTTTTTGAGGTTTGCTAACGAAGAATTGAAATACACTAGACCAGATGTAATTGTAATCATTGCAATGTGCATTGCGTTCATCAAGAAAGCAGTCGGATCAAATTATCATATACAAGCGGTCTATATCGCACGATTCATTACGGATTTGTTGAAATTGCACATATCTGATATGGAAAGTACATAAAAACTTATCACACGATATGTTCCACTACCATGGAAACGCAATTATTTTCTTCTACCAGTCTCTGCAACGATGTCGAACGAGCAGAAGTTCAGTATTATTGTACAAGGTCTAATGCATCATCACTTATTGAAACTCAACGAACATTTCAACTGCGGTGGACCACCGGACGATTTCCATCTAATACTGTCTTGTACGCCATTTAAGAACATTCATACAAAGAAAGGAAACATCAATAAGAGATTGTGCAAGTTCGTCGCAACAAAAAAGTGCAAGTTTTTGAAGCAATACAAACACGGCGACAACATATCACCCGCTTTAATCAACGCTGGATTCAAGCACCCAATAATCAAAATAAACTACTTGATGTCTTCGGAATTCATCTGTCAAGACAACAAACGAAAACATCAGAGTTTGGAATAGAACTGTAATTTATCGAAATAAACAAGTGTATAATTGAAATAATAATTGTATTCTTTGTCATCATTATAATGAATTCTACGCATAACAATGAAAAACACTTTGCATTTGGCATGGCTAGGCTGAGAACAGTGATCGCTAAGGAAACGAATATTCCACACTGTGTGTAAGAATTCTCACATGGAATGAGCACTGGCAATCAAAGAGATTTTACACGACCATACAACACCGACACCCGAAGGAAAGAATTGTAGAAGAATCGCTAATTGAAATTTAGAGGCATGACGCATCAGTCTACGATTACAAAAAAAAAAGGATCACTAATCTTTTGCGAAAGCTTATTTCATGAATTAAATTCCACAGTGCATGTATATTTCTCAAACAGTTGCACTAGCCCAGACGTAGTAAAAGAAGAAGAAAAGGCGTCTTTGACACGCAACCCGATTGGAGTGCAGAATAAATATTTTCGTCAAAACAATTGTCCGTTTGTATGACTGGAGAGGGAAAATGAGCCGTCCAAGATAGGGCAAAACGGGAAATAAGGCAAGATAACTGATTGCGGCGGGATAAGTCAAAGCGTTCGCGACACAGTGTCATCGACTTTTACAATCGTATTCGGGTTCAGTGCCTGCGAGATAATACGAAGCATTCGCGAAAAGCGAATCTATTATCAAATGCCGCGATGCAAATGGTGGATTTTACAAGCATGATGTGCAGGCGAAGTCTACATTTCTAATCACGTAATCTTCCTAACACACGGCACACAAACGTATATGAAATAATTTCCAAGTGGCAATCAGATTTTGGGAGAGATGGATCACACAACTGGCCATCAGAAATGCTTAACCAGTATACAATGAAGATGAACGTTATGCATAAACACAATGGATGATATGTTATATGAATTATAATAAGCAGATCAGCGCAGGTCACACATAAACGTAGATCCAATTCACAAAACATACTCGAGATTTCCGGTAGCCATACAGAAAAGCTATCACATTATTTTTTGGTGTCATAGCATCCGGGCACTACAAATGGAAAGGCCATACTTTAATTTTATAAGTCTTTAGCTCATAACATTGTAAAACGCAAATTCCACACTAAAGATCATTTTCTTCTTTAAATTTTCAAATTCAAAACTGCACGCTATTTCTTGCATTTTTTTAAAGATATAGATTAAAAAGTTGTGCATATACTCACACATACTATACACGATATTTGATTCTGGCTTAAATGCTAAAATTTATCTATTCACATTCAGGAGAAGTGGTGACTACCACACATCACTAAGAGTTTACTTAAAATTTGAACAGGTGTTTCTATATACACTATAATATAATGCGAATTCTTTATGTCGTGGATATTAAAAGTTACGAATATTTTCTGAACGAAATTTACTTAAAACTCGAAGAAAGGGTCACCAGCGTCGACGAACCCGTTTCCGGAAAAAGCAACACGCTCGCGTACGGTACCGCGTTAAGAGGGGATACCAGCTCCAAAGGCCCCGTGTATTTTCTATGGAACACGTTTCGTCCTTAATCTCGGTTAATATTCGACGGATTTTCACCCGGTTTGTTTTGTACGATAGCTTGTCCAATGGTGCATTTGAGCTTCATTACCGATTTTTGATTTTCGTTCTTGACATTTTTCTAGGCGTTGCGAAAGCACGGGAAAAATTGAATGCAACTTTGAAGCGCTCTTGTTAAAAAGTAAGAAGAAAAATGAAAAATACGTATTGAAACTCGGATGCAGAATTATTTCCAGAGTATTTTGGTACCATACTCATTGAAATCCGCTCACCCGTTATCGAGATTAAGGACAGAATGCAGATGTACCTAGAGCCGTGGGAGATGGTCCTGTCTTCCCCCTGCATGGTAGCGCCATGCAGCGGATTATAAGGGAGAAGTACCACTCCGCGTGAGGAATGCCCCCGTATTCCAAACCCATATTCTTCCTTCTCGTGGTGTAAGTCAGAAGGGATCAGAAGCCCATTGTAGGAGGCCCACTTGGTGCCTTCAAAGCGGATTAACTGATGGCCAAGGTCGATAATACCCGCCCTCGGTAGGCTTGCCAAGTGAAAACGGGTAGCAGCCTTTTGGTCGGGGACGTCTCCATCCATCAAGGAAACGAAAAGGAGCTCACATGTTATATTATCAATTTCGCTTTTGGTAGCGGAAAAGAGAAAATAAAGCAGATGAAAAACTGAAAGCATAAAAGGTTATTTAGAGATTCCCGTAAAGGTCCCAATAATCCGTGCGTTGTCAGGAATCAAAGGTGGAAGAGGGGCATTGTAGCGACATGAACGTTGTCAGGAATACTTGTTCAATAAAAACCGATGTGGCACTGCCTCATAACAGAGATTCATATCCATTTTTATCGAATGATTTCTTGTTATCTCTCGGCGGAAAGTTGTATGCGAACGTTACTAAATAAGGTACTCTCCAGAAGGGGTGGCAATCATAAGGCCGAAAGTCAAAAGGCCGAAAAATTAAAACGCCGAACAGTCATCAGGCCGCAAATCAGAAGGCCGAAAAGTC
Organism: Ornithodoros turicata; assembly: GCF_037126465.1. Taxonomy (NCBI): domain Eukaryota; kingdom Metazoa; phylum Arthropoda; class Arachnida; order Ixodida; family Argasidae; genus Ornithodoros; species Ornithodoros turicata. The sequence continues at coordinate 45,162,501 of NC_088204.1, forward strand.
AGAAAACCGAATTATCGAAAGGCCGAAAAATAAGGAACCCAAGATACGAGAACTGTGATTCCAACATCTGCGATTAAAAATTAGCTGTACAATTTATGTAGGATAGACTTCTCGTGAATTAATACAGCAAATAAATTATTTAACCGAACTTCGCTTTAACGACCTGCTTTCGATCACTTAGGGGAAAAAATGGAAACCTATGAACCACCGTGTTATGGTATGTGTTTGTTGTACACAATGGCAATAAGTTAAAATGAAAAAAATATCAGCTATCCGATGACATTTCCCATTCTCATCCATTTTCAACAATGTCTCCAACCTAGGTCATTCCCAAAACCTGTTCCCTATCATCTCTAACCCAAAACCGCACCTAATTGTCCGGCCTTTCGATAAGTAGGGTGAATAGCCAAGTGAATGACCTGGGACGATTGACTTACCATTCTGGAAGAAATCATAGTATGTGCTCCTAAGTCAGGGGACAAGGGTGACATACAGGGTGTTCAAAATTAAGCTTTCCCGAGCGCTACACAAACACAGCGATGACAGGAAACCGGATGATAACTTTACGCTACTTGTGTAAGAAACAGGTGCTGCTAATTAATTATGTATCACCTGTTTCTTACTCAAAGAACAGAAAAAGTAGCACCAGTTTTCTTTTGTTCGCCTATTTATAAAGTACTAGTGAAAGCTTAATTTTGACCTACCTGTACAGTTCTTGAAACAGAACGGCACAGAAGGTTGCAGGCGAAGCAAAAAAAAAAAAAGTAAATACAGACCTGATCATAGAGATCCTATGCAGGTTTATCCTGTAGAGCAAGCGGTTCAGACCGTTGCTTGTTCAAATCACGTTCGGGACACAAATGCAGAGTTTGAGTTGGATACTGAATATATCTACAAAAACGACGTCTCAAACGTAGAGAAGCACCATCTCCTCTAGAGTTCATTCAGCGGCATTCCATTCACCCAGCAGACACGTTCTTTTTGTAGTAAACATGTCGGGATTATTGTTGCTGGTTGTTTTCTCTCTCTCTCTCTGGCCAGTTTGTTTCTGAGCACCAAATGCTATACATTCCAATTGTTTGATTCCCAGTACAAGAGCCACAAAACTTTTTCATAATCTATGAAAAGAACAATCCCTTGTGTCCAATTTGTGCACCTTCCTTTCCATTTTCAGCCTTCTGATTTTCGGCCTTTTAGCTTTCGTCCTTCTGACAGGTGGGCGTTATGATTTTTCGGTCTTTTGGCTTTCGGCTTTTTGTTCGTTCGGCGTTATGATTTTTCGGCCTTTTGGCTTTCGGCCTTCTGATAGTTCGGCGTTCGATCAAGTGTTTTTCGATTCGACCAAGTGGCGTTCGATCAAACGTCTTCAATGAAACAGCGTTCGATCGAATGGCGTTCGACCAAATTGGCGGACCACGCGCTAGCCGTGTTAGCCACTACGTGCCGATTTCTGATTGTCGCTAAAATGTAGTTCCTGAAGGTGCCCTTTCATGGGGTACACGCTCGGAGACCATCGCATGCGAAATTCATAAGTTAATTTTTATTTAGTTGGTGAGAGTATGCAAATAAACGTTACACGGCATATCTTGTAGCCGGTACATCACTAATACGAACCCAAAATAAATTATTTCGCCAGTATGAACCGTTTCCGAGTCATCCAGTCGGGAGATTTTAGTGAGGAGCACGCTGTAAGTCAAAAGCTGCAAGACGATACACAAGTCGAACAGAATGCGAACCAAGGAAGAAACCACAGACACATTTGTCCCACAAAGCTGTATTCCCTTCAAGAACCCCTCTTTTCTTAGGAGATTAGCCTACATTCTTGTCGATCCGAACAAATGCAACAAGGTCACGCGTGTTGTTGGAACTACATGCCCCAGCGGCGTATTGCGCACTTCCTGACAACGGTACTGGTTACGACACCCGGCGCCTATAGCGCCATCTGGTGGCTGTCTAGACCCCGGCGCCATCTCGTGCCGAGAGTCGGCGAAACGCCGCGGCTGGTATCCCAGAAGGTATCCCTGGTATCCCCCGCAGAATCGCGTTCGGTTTCGGGTACGGCATTGGGGAAATGCGGCCCGGCGTGTTGCCGAAACATCTTCGAGGACGCGGGTGACCCTTTCTTCGAGTTTTAAGTAAATTTCGTTCGGAAAATATTCGTAACTTTTAATATCCACGACATAAAGAATTCGCATTATGTTATAGTGTATATAGAAAATATCAATCCATTCGATTAAATTCTCTGTCATCATGAAAGAGTGCTCGTCAAAGTGAGCGGGCTAAAGCTTGCGTATTTTACACATTCTACACCACTCATCATAAATCGCAACACCGGTTCAAATTTTAGTTAAACTCTTACTGATGTGTGGCAGTCACCACTTCTTCTGAATGTGAATCGATAAATTTTAATCAAATATCTTGTATAGTACGTGTGAGTATATCACAACTTTTTAATCTATATCTTTAAAAAAATGCAAGAAATAGCGTGCAGTTTTGACTTTGAAAATTTAAAGAAGAAAATCATCTTTAGTGTGGAATTTGCGTTTTACAATGTTATGAGACTTATAAAATTAAAGTATGGCCTTTCCATTTGTAGTGCCCGGATGCTATGACACCAAAAAATAATGTGATAGCTTTTCTGTATGGCTACGGGAAATCTCGAGTATATTTTGTGAATTGGATCTACGTTTATGTGTGACCTGCGCTGATCTGCTTATTATAATTAATATAACATATCTTCCCTCCCAACGCTCATCTTCATTGTATACTGGTTAAGCATTTCTGATGGCCAGTTGTGTGATCCATTTCTCCCAAAATCTGATTGTCACTTGGAAATTATTTCATATACGTTTGTGTGCCGTGTGTTAGGAAGATTACGTGATTAGAAATGGTAGACTTCGCCTGCACATCATGCTTGTAAAATCCTCCATTTGCATCGCGGCATTTGATAATAGATTCGCTTTTCGTGAACGCTTCGTATTATCTCGCAGGCACTGAACCCGAATGCGATTGTAAAAGTCGATGACACTGTATCGCGAACGCTTTGACTTATCCCGCCGCAATCAGTTATCTTGCCTTATTTCCCGTTTTGCCCTATCTTCCCAGCGGCTGTCGCTACAGGAGGAGTTGATCCTCCATCGCCTACGCCTCGATGTTGCCCTGACCCCGCGGCTCCTCTCTAAGATGGATAGACGGACGTCCCCGATGTGTCCCTGCTGTGCTGCAGTCGCCGATATACGCCATCTATTGTTGCACTGCAAGCGGTACGCCTGCCCCCGGGCCGTCCTCGCCACAAATCTCACTTCCCTAGGCCACAGGGAACTTTCCCTGGCGACGCTGCTGGGACCGGTCCTGCACTCCAGACAGTGGGCAGTCACCCGAGCCCTCCTGTGTTACCTGAAGGACACTGGGCTGCTCAGCAGCCTTTGAGACTTGAGCCACCCCATCAGCCACCCCATCTTGAGAGCCTTTGAGCCACCCCATCGTCCCCTGCCACTTTCTCTTTTCCTTTTCTGCTTCTTTTTTCTATTTTTCTCTTTCTTTCTTTTTTTTTCTTTTAGGAATAGCAAGTCGGCCTTGGCCTGTCTGACCTTTCCCCTTTTCTTTATCTTTAATAAACATATCCCCCCCTATCTTGGACGGCTCATTTTCCCTCTCCAGTCATACAAACGGACAATTGTTTTGACGAAAATATTTATTCCGCACTCCAATCGGGTTGCTTGTCAAAGACGCCTTTTCTTCTTCTTTTACTACATCTGGGCTAGTGCAACTGTTTGAGAAATATACATGCACTGTGGAATTTAAATCATGGAATAAGCTTTCGCAAAAGATTAGTGATCCTTTTTTTTGTAATCATAAACTGATGTATCATGCCTCTAAATTTCAATTAGCGATTCTTCTACAATTCTTTCCTTCGGGTGTCGGTGTTGTATAGAGTGTGGTCGTGTAAAATCTCTTTGATTGCCAGTGCTCATTCCATGTGAGAATTCTTACACACAGTGTGGAATATCCGTTTCCTTAGCGATATCTGTTCTCAGTCTAGCCATGCCAAATACAAAGTGTTTTTCATTGTTATGCATGAATTCATTATAATGATGACAAAGAATACAATTATTATTTCAATTATACACTTGTTTATTTCGATAAATTACAGTTCTATTCCAAACTCTGAAGTTTTCGTTTGTTGTCTTGACAGATGAATTCCGAAGACATCAAGTAGTTTATTTTGATTATTGGGTGCTTGAATCCAGCGTTGATTAAAGCGGGTGATATGTTGTCGCCGTGTTTGTATTGCTTCAAAAACTTGCACTTTTTTGTTGCGACGAACTTGCACAATCTCTTATTGATGTTTCCTTTCTTTGTATGAATGTTCTTAAATGGCGTACAAGACAGTATTAGATGGAAATCGTCCGGTGGTCCACCGCAGTTGATATGTTCGTTGGGTTTCAATAAGTGATGATACATTAGACCTTGTACAATAATACTGAACTTCTGCTCGTTCGACATCGTTGCAGAGACTGGTAGAAGAAAATAATTGCGTTGTCATGGTAGTGGAACATATCGTGTGATAAGTTTTTATGTACTTTCCATCTCAGATATGTGCAATTTCAACAAATCCGTCATGAATCGTGCGATATAGACCGCTTGTATATGACCGCAATGCACATTACAATGATTACAATTACATCTGGTCTAGTGTATTTCAATTCTTCGTTAGCAAACCTCAAAAACTCCGCCATCAATCCCAGTGGCCCTTCCGACGTTGATGTGCAGATATTTTTATAAGTATTGTAGATTCGGCATATAAATTCTTGCACCTTCAATTCTGTAGTTTGTACCATATCTCCGAATACGACCATGTCTAGGACGTATTCGAATGCAGCGATAATGGAATCGTTTCGCGGCTCTTCCTTTTCGAAGCAGTTTTTTATCACATCTTCCCATGACTTATGGTAGCGAGTACAAAATCTGTCCATCTTTTCAATGTAGAGCAATTGTCTCTTCTGTTTTCAAGTGCTCGTCTACACTTAATTAAAAGCATATCTATGCTCATTTTATTGATTAAAAATTTATTATCTGGTTTAGAATGCTATAATATCCACCTGTCGTGAGAATTATTGTTTTGACTTTGTTTCAAATATTCACTCGACTGATATTCTATGAGTTGTGAAATTACTACCTGAAATAATTATTGTCTTGCATTTGTTTCAATTGTTCACTCGATTGATATAAGTAAAAATAATCTCTAAGATGGGAATGCCTCATACCTCTGAGTTGCATTTCACATTTGATATTTCTGCGTGGTTCATTAGAACTTTCTGTTGCAAGATATTACAAAAATGATGTAATTAAATTTGTTTCTCGTTTTTGATTGAGTATTGTTGGTACCATTTAATAATTTGGACTTTCTCTACATGTTCAATAAGAATATCGCATCTGTACAAACTTAGTCGACTTGTCAACCACTTTGACGAAAGATTTCCGTTTCAAGGAAAGGATGCGAAAAGATAGCGATCCCAACGAGTAATATCGGCATCTATTTGCACTGCACAATAAAATATATCGCCTTTGAACTATCTTATCTGACCTCTAGAGCGTTCTGTTTTCTGGACGAAGGAATATAGCCCCCAACCCTTTGAGTGATAAAGCATGGGATAAAGCATACAGTCTCCCGGCTGTGAGGAAAAGAGTGAAAACCGAGATGAAAACAGTGCATATTTTCTATGTCTTGGATACCTCCATCAAGGTTCGTAGTGTTTATTAGAATGAAAATTGTATATTGTTCGATTTTATGATGGTTCAATTATAGATTATTTTCCTCTGTTGTTGTTTACGTGTCGCCGCTTAGAGTGTTCCTCTGCTCTTCAGCGTTAAATCTGTGCTATAGTGTTAAATTTGTAATATTTCGCTTTTGATATATTGATTAGCTATTATTTTTCTATGTGTTGGATGGTGTGCTGGTTTGGCTCTCTATTAATTGTAGCTGTTGATTGTGTTGTTTCTCATTATTTCCTTACGTCTATGCTGTTCACAGTTCACTTAATAAGAAATTGGTTAATTAAAAGTTGTGTAATGTTGGAATATGAAATTTAGATTCCCTATTGCGCGCGAAATGTTATGACAGATATTCACACTATGATGGTTCGCACGTGTAGGAATATTAGACTTTTTATAATACAACTTGTAATTGGATTGTAATCATATTGATTAAGAATATCTTCTTTGTAGTGGTATAGATTTCATTTCTTCTTGTGTTCGTGTCGTTCGTGTTCCGTGGTCTTCCATACATCTATTGGCACCCGTCTTCAATAAATCATAGCAGATATCATCACAGCTGGTTGTTGGCTAGGAGCGTGCTATGCGGTGAAGTTCATTTTTAACATATCTATTTTCTGTGTTGGATTCATAAAACAAAGTAATGTTTGTAGTGTCTCTTAGAATGAAAATTGTATAGTGTTCGATTAGATTATGTCACGATGATGATTTTATGATAGTTAAAGTGATAGATTATTCTCCTCTGTTGTTTTGATTAAGAACAACTTCTTTGTAGTGGTATAGACTTTATTTCCTCATGTGTTCGTGTCGTTCGTGTCCCATGGTCTTCCAGGGTCTCTGCTGTTCACAGTTAATTACATACAACTATCGGAACTTCCCTCTATTGAACTGATGGTTCTCACGTATAGGAATATTAGACTTTTTATAATAGAACTTGTAATTTTGTTTGTATTCATATTGATTAAGAATATCTTCTTTGATTAAATGTGATGACCGTTTCTCGTTTTGATATGGCATTGTGTAGCTATTATTTCCCTACATGTTGGAGGATTCGTTCTGTATTAATGCTATGTGTTGATCGTGTTGATTCTAATTATTTGCTTATGTCTGCGCTATTCACATCATAAGAAACTGATTAATTAAATTTGTGTCATGTTGGAATATTAAACTAGCAGAGTTCGAGGTAGATCGTTACAAGTAACTCGTTACTGTAACTAAGTTCCTTTCTTTGTAACTTGTAACTTAACTCGGTACTTTTGCGCCGTGGTAACTTTCAGAGGAACTCGTTCTTTTTTCAGGTAACTTTGCCAAAGTAAGTTAAGTTAAGTTCCAAGTTACTTTTAACTCGCTTTTCACTCACGTCCACGCATTTTCTTGCTTTCTCTCCGGTTCCTTCATGGTATTTTGCGATAAAACGTGATATTCAATCAATGACAGTACTTTATTCAGGAAGTAAGAACCGCTGCCATTGAAATGAAGCTGACCCATTGTGCACCCACAGGGAGTAAAATGCTAGCGTTCGAATAGACCTTTACCAGAGAAACGTCATCATGACATTGGTAGACAGACTGAAACCGAAACAAATCGAAGTAACTTGGAAGTAACTTGTCCTTTTTTGAAGTAACTCAGTAACTGCGAGTTACATTTCAGGCTGAAGAACTTCGTTATTAACTTCGTTACATTTTGCAGACGGTAACTTAACTTGTAACGAGTTCTTTTTGACGAGAGAGAGAGAGAGAGAGAAATACATGATGACGATGATATGGGGATGATTTCCGCTCATTGAGCAGAATGCTACCCCATTGCTATTGGGGAAAAATGAGAGGATGGTGATGAGGATGATGCTGACGACGCTGACAGGGTTTTAGAGAGAGTCGATCAGGCCGGTAGTTTGCAGGAATTTGATGAAGGGTCGCAAGACGGACATCTGCTTTCGTGTGTCCTATGGTCCCAAAATGAGTCTGAGGTCAAGGGGTCGGCTGTCAATCCGCGCAAAGTCGTTTGCCAACAAGTGACGCTCCCTCCTATATGTGGCACATGCGATGATCACATGGTCCGCGGTCGCTGGCACACCACACTCCGGGCACAAGGGACTACTGGCACACCCTATCCGGTAACGGTAGTACGGCGTAAAGGCAACATTCAGCCGTAAGCGACGGTAAAGATGTCGGTAAGCGACACGAGAATGTTGGGTCTACAATTCCCAGTATGGTACTGGCCCGGACATCCCGACGCCATTGTTCGACGGATGAGGAGGCAGCCCAGTCACGAAGAAGGGACCGTCTGTCCCCCCTTGGGAGAACAATCGGGACACACTTGCCCTGGAGGTGAGCGGCCGCTGCCGCAGCGTCTGCAACGTGGTTGCCAGTTCTTATTGACGGGTAACTTCTCAATCTATGTAAACTAGTAAGCAATGTGATGAATGTTGATTTTATGTTTTCTTTCAAAATCAGATGGCTAGGTATACCGAATAAAATATGTATATTCTTTACATGTACTGTCTTGCATTTTGTTTCTTCTGTTTCTGGTTGTGAAGGATTTCGGCTCGGTTTTTCTCCTTCATCTGATTGGCATCACAATTGGCATTACAATTCCCAGCACTATTGGTTTTAATAAATATATTTTCACTTGTACTTTTTCTGTAGATCTATTAGAACTTTGTAATTAAAACTCCACTATGGTGCTCACGTATAATAATGTTAGACTTTCTATAATAAAACTTTTAATTTTGATTGTAATCATATTGATTATAAAGATCTTCTTTGATTAAAATGTGCTACTCCTTCTGCTTAATTGAAAACTTACGTGATTATCGCTAATAAAAAATTGTGATACCCCTTCAATGCTATTGCATCATGCCAGTAATAAATATTGTTACGTGTATTGTGTTTCTTCTGCATCAGAGCTTTTTTGGCTAAATTTTTCTCCTTCACACAGAGTCATAACATAATTCCCGACACTAATGACATTAATAAATATATTTTCTCTTGTAGTTTTGTGTATGGCTATCCTTTGCATGTAAACAGTCTACTGCACACCTGTTGTAGCTGGAAAAAATTAGCGATTCAAGTCGGCTCAGGCTGAAAAATGACGAAAGAAGTCGCCCCATTTTGAAAAATGTGAGAGGGTAAACGCGCACGCAGCCCTCCGGCCACGCGCCGCCCAGTGGTAAGAGCCTCCACCTGAGCGCCGGTTGCGGGAAAAAATACGCGAAAAAGGTCGGCCAAGGCGCAAAAATGTCGAAAGAAGTCGGCAGAGGCTGAAAAATGTGAAAGGGTAAGCGCGCACGCAGCCCTCCCCCGCCGAAGCGCGCAGACAACCCTCCGCACACGCGCCGCGCGGGGAAAAATACTAGTCTCGGCCCGCCCATTTACTACTTATATTTTCTCAAACGATTGGACAGTTGACAATACTATATTGAAAGGAATCTATTATCAAATGACGCGATGCAAGTGATGGACAAGCATGATGCGCAGGCGGAGTCTACAATTCTAATCATCATAACATGCGGCACCAGTGGCGTAGCCACGGGGAAGCTAGGGGGGGCCGAGCCCCCCCTACCTGCCACTGACCGACCCACGCAAATCGTGCAAATCCGAGGAGAAAATAATATATGGGGGCGGGGGACCAGTGTGACGATCGCGAAAGTTCTTACAGTTCATGGCGTCTATCTAAGCGGCACACTTGAATAGTTTCCAAAGTATGAGCTTTTCAAAATCCTTCCAATCTCGTGACACCACCTCATTGGACATCACAGTATAATCGTATTGTGAATGTCCAAATCAATTATTTTCGTGTTTTTTTTTCAAGCGCATGCTGTGGTGTGCACAAGTAATGTGTGTTGTCGCACCGAGGATCAGCGGGGGGGGGGCGGGTTTTCGTATAGAGCCCCCCCCCTACATTGGAGGTCTGGCTGCGCCACTGTGCGGCACACAGTTCCAATAAGATTTTGGGAGAATCGAATCACACAACTGTCATCAGAAATGTTTAACCACTATACAATGAAGATGAGCACTATGCATAAGATATGTAATTATAATAAGTAAATATTCCTTTTGCAAACTTAACCAAAGCAGCACACATAAACGTAGCTCCAATTCACAGAATGTACCCGAGGTTTTTTCATTAGCCATACTGAAAAACTATGAGTCTATTCGCAATGTCACAGCATATGAGGCACTAGAAATGGGAAGGACATACATTAATTTTAGAAGATTTTAGCTCATAATGATTCAAAACGCAAACTCCAACACCAAAGGTTCTTGTTTAAATTTTCAAAGTCAAAACTGTACACACTTTCTTACAATTTTTTAAGGTATAGATTAAAAAGCTGTCTATATAGTCACATATTGTATACAAGATATTTGTTTGTACATTAATTGATAAAATTTATCAGATCACATTCCGGAGCAGTGGAGACTATCAGTACGTGTTTAATTAAAATTTGAACTGCTACCGCAATTTACGAACTGAGTTGTAGAAAGTGTAATTTCACAGCTTTAGCTGGCTCACTTTGATACGCGAAGGTTTTAAGAACTCTTCCACGATGACAAAGAATTTAATAGAGTGTACTGATATTTTCTATATACTCTATAACGTAATGTGAATTCTCCATGACGTGGATAGTAAAAGTTACGAATATTTTTCGAAGTAAATTTACTTAAAACTCGAAGAAATGGTCATCCGCGTCGTCGAATGCGTTTCGGCAACATGCCGGGCAGCGTTTCCCGGACACCCTTTCCGAAACCGAACGCGATTCGGCGTCCCGACGCGTTAACGCGGCACACCACGCGAGCGTGTTGCTTTCTTCCGGAAACGGGTTCGAAAAGTTGTCGAAAAGTTGTTGTCTTGATTGATGAATTCCGAAGACATCAAGTAGTTTATTCTGATTATTGGGTGCTTGAATCCAGCGTTGATTAAACCAAAACTGGGGCTCAAACTGATTCGGGGTAATAATCAGTAAGAGACGACTTTAACTTGAGAAAGTCAGACCGCAAATATAATGTTGGAGGTACACAGGCTGTTCGACACAGGCACACCTCCATATTAAAAGAATGGATGGTGATCATGAATGGTCTGCTTTATTGTATCGGATACAATTAACACACAATTTATGAATGGTCAATATTCCTGCAAAATATTATAATTAATTGAGATTCATAAAGCGAAGCTTGTAATTTTGCAATAAATAAGGGGGGGGGTTGTTTGAGAGGGCACTGTTAATAAAATAAAGGAATTTGTAAATTCCAATTTCATCAATCAAGAGATGATTCTATTTTGTTTCAGTGAAAATACCATTGAATTGACTTTCTCTGTAACAAGCTGTGACTGTATTACACAGGCGCCTTCGCCATGGCACACCACGCTGCACTGTCAGTGTCGGTACTCCCCATATAAAAGAGATGATCGACTTAGCAGCCACGATGTAGAACATGTTGTAGCACATAGCTGTTTGATGTAGACAGTTGTAGTGCCCGTGCACTTTGCTGGAGATTCTTCCTTGGTTTTGGTATCATTGCACAAAAATGTAAGCCATAGCTTCGTGGCTAGTAAATGAATTTTAGTCATATAACATGTGCTGCTAGATGAATATGCCTCACACAAACTATCTGGCCACCCATGTAAAACACTTTTAAAAATTACGTTCATGCAGCGATCATGTACTTTTAGTTAGTACTTTCCTTTTTAAAGGATTTGTAAAACCCCTGCTCAAACAAAAAGTACGCTGGAAGCAGACTTTCAACTGAATGGCCCAAGTGAAGCCCTCCCTCTGTCATGGCTTCATGACAAATGCTTGAAGGGGTTTGCATCCGAGACACACTTTCCTGTGGGTATACTCTTGGATGACCTGCACACAAGCACAAGCAGGATAAAATTGAGAAAATGCACAGAGAAGTACAGAGGCACATTGACACTAAAAGGAATGAAACAGTGGAAGCTCCATCACATGAACATGTATACTTTGTTGACCTGGTGCCGTAACGTTAGGGCGTGCACCAGGCTTCAGTACAGCTCGTCTGTGTCCTCCATAAAAGGAGCATTGCTGAAAATAAGTGGAGCACATGAGGTCGTGTTTGCAGTCAGTGTAGGATTCCGCATTCACTCCATCAAGTCACTGGACCCATTTCGAATATCGTTCCATATGTTGTTGGGGGAGCCTGTGAGGGCGACAAATTTTCATTAACAATATTACAGAAACAATAGAAGTAGTGCCCTCTTTTTCTTTATGTAGCACACCTTCAAATGTGTCGGAAAAAGCTATAGGATCTCCAGCTTCAGGTGAATGCATCCCCATCGCAGCAGAGCCTTCCCATGTGGATGGTGCAGCATCTGCTTGCCCAGAGTGAAAATATCTGAGTGCTTGTATTATGTGTATCTTGAGGAAAATACAAGGTGCTCCTATATGTGTGTGTACTTGTATCTGAAATGCAGTTATTTTCCTAGCAACTTGCACTGCTTCTTTCAGTACCTTTTCTCAGATGGTTGAACAAAAACATCACAGATGGGATCAAACAAATATAAGTAACTGGGATATGGTGGGTGCTGAGCGGCATGCTACCTTGTGGCATGTGCCCTCTAGTCAATGCTGTGTTAGTAAAATATTTCTGATGTTGAAATTTATAAGTTTGGGTAAATGTTACAAAAATAAAGCTATATTTGTATGTATTGGCACACTGATGTACAAAGCTGCACGGCCAGGGAAAGACAAACATAATTCACTCAAAAACATAATGGAATAATTTCACACACATGAAAGTAGGAAAAGTAGGCTACTTACTTTAGGAAAGCTACTCCTGATCCACCGTCTCGGCACTGCTTGCAGTTCTCTTTGATGCATTTATTGGGCAACAACAATAACAACATTATTTTAAGATGATGAATGGGGAGTTCCATCGCCAGAGGCCAATGGGGAGTTTCATGTTTATGTTGCTGACTTCCGAAACTGAACATTGAAGCTTTCAGATTTCGGCCCCATTTAAAGGCATCGGTAACCAAGATATCTTTGAAATCGCCAATAAACTCACTAATTAAAGATACGTTCACGCGTTTTATGGCTTGTCAGGTTTGACAACCACGGAATAGAAACCGAAAGCTAAGTAGGCTCGAGTTAGAAAGCTTGCTGGAGGCCGGTCTAAAAGAATATATCGGAACAATAAAACACACAGGATATGACCCCAGTCTAGATTGAATCGCTTTTTATCACGTTTCACACGTCTTTGTTTGGTACACACAGTGAAAAAACGACAAACATGAACCAAACCCATTGTTCAGATTTCCTTCGCCAAAACTAGCGGGCTCCGCCAGTTCTGGCCGGGCAACACGGGGAGGCTTAATGGCGGCTTCCTTAGTTTGACGGCAGCATCCCATGTGAGTGAGTAATCCTTAGAAGACTGTTGTAACCGCAACTTGGCCTTCGGGAGAGGAAAATCGGTTGCGCTGCGCATGCGCTAGAAGTGATGTCACGTGTCTTTCTTTGCCGCCGCCTTGCCGTCTGCTCGCTTCGCGTACGCATGCGCTAGCAGACAGCGGTTTGTTTGCTTGAGCTGCTTGAGCATGGCTTGAGGATGTGATTTGTGGTAGTGGTGAAGCAGCTTTGCCAAATATTCCGTTCAAGTTCCTCGCTGGATGTCCGGCTCGTCCGTCGATGTTCAATAGGTGAGGGAACGTTTCAGCAACGCCTGCGAGTTTCGTGATCGCGGTTCAAAAGGTGAAGGCATCTGTACAAAATTGTAAAATGGGCCGCTCTGTTACTACAGATGCAACAAGTGCCAGTCCACTTTTTCTCAGCTGCACCTTCTCAGTCCAGCAGCAGCACCAGGTGAATGTATAGGTACACAACTTCCAAGTGAATTAAGACGCACAAGTGTGTAGTGCTACTGAAGACTAACGAGACCAGACAACAACATGGCGGTGGAATTGCCAGGTCAGAGCGAGAGCTCGGGCTGAGCGAGGCAAGGCTATTTATTATTCGCACAAGTGCAATTCTGGTAAGTACGTCTCATGCTCTGTTACACTAGTACACACATACCATTCGCATTCAACGCCCTTATTTTGCATGTGTTGTAGCAAATGATTCAGTGGCATAAACCGGCAGGCTGGTGCGTAATGTACGCCCATAGTGTCGAGTTGGACTAATTCGGGTGGCGTGTTCGTACAGTCTGTGCAATCAGACTGTCTAATTACTACCTGTTCTATCTTAACACCGAAGTCGGCATATGAGTAAGAAATATCGTGGTTTCGACAATTATCAGTAATCTTTCGTTGTGCTTAATGATTCCTATTATTTTATACTTGTGTTTTTACTCAGAATTCTAATACTGTATTCTTAACTGGAGCAACAAAATTACGAAACACATGAGGATTGTGTTGAAACTGAGGACATTGCTTATTTTTACTGATTTCAGATTTTCAGGCATGGAGAGAAGAAATGCGCAGGATGCAGCCAAGAGTCATTTTACTAAAGGCACAGGGGTAAAAAGATCGAAAGATGGAAGCTTAAAGTGTTATTATATTTGTAACTGATCGGGTGCTTTTATAGAGAGGACACATCAAAGGAAATAAGGTCCATCAAATCACAAGGTTCCGTCAGGCGTGGGGACACCTGCCTTGCTGATATGTCTGCAATGTTCCAAACTGGCAAGGTCTCGTTTGTCTTCCAATCTTCCTATTATGCACATGATTTTGGGGCTGTCCCACACCCCACTGACAAAAACAGAGGAAGATGCAATAGAGGCGGCCCGTGCAGGCACTTGTAAAACACTATGTTGTACTGGAATGTCCTTTTTTTACCTTCAAGAAACTATTTGTTTATGTTAGGGAAACTATGTGACGGCATTGCACTCAGCGTACTATGCAGCTCAGTATTCGGGGTGTGCTGGATGGCACGTTTCAAAGGATCCAATTCACCTCACTACAAGGCAGTACTTGTACACCACCATGAGGGACTATAATATATGTTACGGTGAGAGGAAACACGACGACAATCAAAACAGTGTTGCCCTGTTCAGTTCTATCAGAGCCCAAACAAACAGTCCAGTGCTTTCCCTCACACACACAGGCAAGAAGGATGATCCTACTGTCTTTCAACGAGGGAATACTGACTTGTTGCAAGATGAGGATTTCTTGCTAGTTCTCATGACAGGCATGCAAAAACAGCTGTTAAGGCATTTGGGCACCAACAAAAGTGTGATGAACATAGGAGGAGCAGGAAAGCTAGCTGGTGTTGACTTGATGTTAATGCCGAAGTGTACACTTTTTTACCCTGTCTCTCTTGCACTTTGTGTATTAAATCTTCATTACTGGATTGTGTGTCTATGTGTTCGTCTCGTCCCGTGTTCGTCCTGTGTTTTCCCTCAAACTCAAGGCAATGTTAACATCCAAAGAAAAGTGTGCATAGATTCTACACATAGCACCACAGATGGGTCATTCGATGTGATAGTTGTGTACTGCCACTTCATACATTTTGGGTGATGGTTCAGGTGAAACACTTTACAGCAATGCATGCTCTCCTGCATTGACTTTTCAACTGAAGACAATATGCCCCATTTTGAGCTTGGTCTGGGGTATATTACAGCAGGTAAATACATTTAAGTGTGGTGACATACATACACATAACACACATAATTGGCAATTTGTATATCCTATAAAGTGCTCTGACCTGAGAAATATTGTAGAAAAAATTGTGTTAATATTCTGCCAATAAGAAGTGGAATAAACTTTCCACTCACTGCACTAGGCAGTTTGTTTTATTCTGTGTGTTTATATCTCTCCCGTACTGAGTACTCTCTTGCAATATAACGAGACAACTGCCCCCTGTCTGATTGTGTTGTTTTCTTCAGCTGCAACAGATGCTTTTTACCATGAAAATACTAACATCAGTTGGCATTGCACGCATAAAGCCTTGGTGAGCTCAAAGCCGCTGTGTGTATTCTTGTGAATGATTTATCTAAGGAAATGTACACCCTTCCAACAACCACGAGCAAACTCTTCATGACTATATAACGCATAATTATTTAATTAGACTAAAGGACAAATATATTGCCATCACACCAGCTCAATTGCAGTCTTTCGTTGTCATCAAAAGTATGGTGGCCGGGATACATGACTCTCATCAACATTCTGATAATGTAATCCACATACAATGCTCAGTCATTTTTAAATTTTTCATGCACATCAGTACGCCTTGTATATTCAAGTTTGCTTCTATCTTGTCTCATGCTAGCGTTAGCTATCCGTGCGGTAGCCAGAAAATATTATGGGAGGTTCTATGGGGACCTCCCAGATGCACTACCAAAGGTACGATCTTGGGGGTTTGAACCCGCCTGGCTATACCCCTGTTGGCTATGCTATGCTAAACATGCTGTGACACTACTGAACAAAAATTGCCAAACAACTCCGCTTTGTCTCAACAAAGATGCAAGGAGTTAAAACGGGTGCAGCTATGTTAAAGCCAACCACTGCAGAAATGCAAATAAGAACAACAGTTCTGGAACCTGATGTTCGAACAGCTACTGGGAATTCAGAAGATCATACTATATGCGTGAAAATAACTAGCACAATCACACATGTTTGTATGTTCATGTGTCTTGCCTCAGCAACTGAGTTCCAATGTATGCTTGATTGCATTTATTTAGCATTTGTTTCAAGAGAGGCAAAAGTCCTCAAGATATTGCAAATCTATATTGTAAATCTACTCAGTATTGGCCAGTTAGATCACACAACTTGGTTGATCCATTTTATCAAGCTTTGTTTCACACCTCAAGGAAACGCTCTTCGGTAACCTCAGTGAGCCAAACACGCAGTCCAGGCCCAGTTTTGGATATTTTTAATGGTCTCGTTAGCAATACATTGTTCCAAAATACCACAAATTCCAGCTGGACACCATATCAACGAGCCTGTTGCCTTGCACTTCATCGGAGCGGCCCCCTGCTGGCTAGCAGGAAGGTATCGAATAAGAAACAGGTGACTGGCTGTTCTGTGCACCTCTCAGTGTGTGTGGCCGCATCTGTTTGCTGCTAGGGTGTCACTCCCATAAAGAAATGCAACACTCCGGTGCTCCATAAACTTTTGTCCCAATCTGTTTGAATATTGATGCACAGATGGTGTGAAGAAAGCCATAGCAGCAGGGCAGTTTTCAAAAGCAGCTTTTCAACCAGATTCCAAGAGTGTGCCAAGCAGCAGGAAATACACCCAGCGAGAGGGTTTCTGTTGAATTCATGCTTAAGGACCTTCACATCTATATCATTTACTCATGAATGCAGCACTGTCATGTGACAACACATGACAGTCCATTAATGCTTTGAACATGAGTTGAGCTTTACCCTCTGGTTGGGCATGAGACAATGAATCTTTCAACAGCTCATGACCCATTTGGGGGTCATGACCCACAGTTTGAGAAACACTGCTCTACGCATTCGTTCCAACAATAATCTGGCATCCTTCAAAAACACCATCAAACAGGACTTTTCTGCTGATACGTAGGGTGACAGGCAATTACTTTTTGATTATGTGCATTTCTCTGCTGTGCAATATCTTTGCTATTTGTTTCTTATACTTGTCATGTGTTCTTGGTATTTCTGTTTCCCTCAAATTGTGTAGACATTTGCATTGACTGTGTCTTGGACTGTTCAACAGGGCTTGCCCAGTATCAGTATCAGAGTATACTGTCATGAAATAACAATAAAAACCTGAAAACTGAAAAAAAAATCATCTGAAACACATCTGTCTGACTGATTCCTCTAACAATCTCCTCACAAATGCTCGATGAATGATAGTTCATGTAACCACTCCTCTGGTTGCATGGCACAGAATATGCACCTTGAAGATGTTGTGGACAGAAACAAGCTGTAACAGGCCGAGGAAGTTTAGATGATGTGGTGAACCTATGAGTTTGTTGTTGCCTTGAATGGGCCATCATCGCTCAGAGGTAAAACTTATTTATGTTGACTACTGCCTTCAAAGTCTAACTATACTAAGGCATACTATAAATTACTATATAGTCTAACTATACTACTATAAATTTTTTGTTCTGCACTTTTCTTGGTACACCGGAGTTCACCCAAATGACTTTCTTAAGCATTTTTGCAAGAGCAGCCTTTTGGGAAGAAATAGGCAGCAAAATCTCAAATTGGAACACTGACCTTACCGAGCAGTGTTTGTTAGTTGTCGAGGTTGTACAATGTACAGCTTGGTACAAATGTTTACGGACCACCATGGTGTCACATTTCTCCATTGGAGTGACACCCTAGCATCAAACAAGAGCGGACGCACATACTGAGAGATACAAATTCTGAACTGCAATCTTTGGAAATTTGAAACTATATGCCTTAACTGTCGGCTCTGATCATGAGCGAGATGGGACCCCGGAGCATACGTCCCGTTATGTCCTGGAACTTTGCCAGTCTGGAACGCTGCAGACGAATCATCAATGCAGGTTACCCCACGCCTAACGGAACCTTATGATTTTATGGACCTTTTTCTTTGATGTTATTCTCTGTAAAAGCACCCGATCAGTTACAAATATAATAACACTTTAAACTTCCATCTTTCAATCTTTTTACCCCTGTGCCTTTAGTAAAATGACTCTTGGCTGCATCCTGCGCATTTCTTCTCTCCATGCCTGAAAATCTGAAATCAGTAAAAATAAGCAATGTCATCAGTTTCAACACAATCCTCATGTGTTTCGTAATTTTGTTGCTCCAGTTAAGAATACAGTATTAGAATTCTGAGTAAAAACACAAGTATAAAATAATAGGAATCATTAAGCACAACGAAAGATTACTGATAATTGTCGAAACCACGATATTTCTTACTCATATGCCGACTTCGGTGTTAAGATAGAACAGGTAGTAATTAGACAGTCTGATTGCACAGACTGTACGAACACGCCACCCGAATTAGTCCAACTCGACACTATGGGCGTACATTACGCACCAGCCTGCCGGTTTATGCCACTGAATCATTTGCTACAACACATGCAAAATAAGGGCGTTGAATGCGAATGGTACCTGCTGTAATATACCCCAGACCAAGCTCAAAATGGGGCATATTGTCTTCAGTTGAAAAGTCAATGCAGGAGAGCATGCATTGCTGTAAAGTGTTTCACCTGAACCATCACCCAAAATGTATGAAGTGGCAGTACACAACTATCACATCGAATGACCCATCTGTGGTGCTATGTGTAGAATCTATGCACACTTTTCTTTGGATGTTAACATTGCCTTGAGTTTGAGGGAAAACACAGGACGAACACGGGACGAGACGAACACATAGACACACAATCCAGTAATGAAGATTTAATACACAAAGTGCAAGAGAGACAGGGTAAAAAAGTGTACACTTCGGCATTAACATCAAGTCAACACCAGCTAGCTTTCCTGCTCCTCCTATGTTCATCACACTTTTGTTGGTGCCCAAATGCCTTAACAGCTGTTTTTGCATGCCTGTCATGAGAACTAGCAAGAAATCCTCATCTTGCAACAAGTCAGTATTCCCTCGTTGAAAGACAGTAGGATCATCCTTCTTGCCTGTGTGTGTGAGGGAAAGCACTGGACTGTTTGTTTGGGCTCTGATAGAACTGAACAGGGCAACACTGTTTTGATTGTCGTCGTGTTTCCTCTCACCGTAACATATATTCAGAGTTGTACGTAACTCGTTACAAGTAACTCGTTACCCAGTAACCAGTTACTTTTTTCGGTAACGAAGTAACGACCTAGTTACTTTTCTAAAAATTGTAACTAATAACGTATTCAGTTACAAAAATCGGTAACTCGTTACTCACGTTACTCGTTCCTTTCCTTCGTTTATGCTCGGCTTCAACATGGACGACATGGTCAGTTAGTATGTGGAAATTCCCGAAATCTCTACGCTTCTAACACGAGGTGACCTGACCTGGATGTTCAGCTCCTGGGAGCCTCTGGTCGACAGTCATTCTTTTGTTGAGTCCTGAGGTGACCGGCATGACGAATGCAGCAACACTTCCGGGTCGTGTCATTGACAATGAAAGCATTCTTGGAAAAATACCCTGGATTTGTTTGTGGGTGTGGCGTGTGGGTGTTATCTCCAAGCAGCTGCCAATGGATATACTAGAGTAACTAAGCTGGCCGAAACTCGGATCCTGAGATGGCATTGTCAATCTCTGCTAATTCGCCGTGTTGTTGTAAAGTGGGTCCACCGGACGTGGACCACAAAATCCCGGATTTATGATATGCAGCTTACGCGCGTCATTGACCTAGCAGCGTAACCCGGGAAGAAACCTTAGTCCCCGTATTTTCGCTCCCACCTCCACACTTGTGGGCTCCACTGAGGATCACTCGTTGGATTATAAGATGGCACAGACGATAATCACGTGGGTGTGGCCTTGGTTGGACGAGACGTTCAGGGTGAAGGCGGCAAAAGGTGACGGGAATGTAGTATTTTAGTGTCTTCTTTGCCTTCCCAAACTAAAATGGCCGAGTGCATCCCACTCGTCGTATTCGAATTTGGAGGAGCGTGCTCAGGTAAGCGTCTTGAATATTTTAGTTAGCTGTAGTAGTTACCGTATCGAGGATTACACGTTAAAGGCACTGCTTTCCATGAATCAATCGAATACCTCGTGGAGCCAATGCCGTGTTGTGAGGCGAGAGAACCTTTGTTGATTTGGTGGCTAACAACGGGAGGGAGGGGGGGGGGGGTGTTGTTACTGAACGAAAGGAAAGGTTAGCCATGCAAAGTACCAGCTTATACAACGGCTTGTAGACGTTGCTGTAGCATTTATCAGTTTTATCAGAACATATCGTATATATCACATATTTATCTGATCATAAACGCACAATATCGCGCTGACGTCGTGTAGCCTCCTAACCGTGGTGCCAAAATAAGAGAATAAAAGCAGCTGTTGACCTTGAATTCACAGAACAACAAAAGAAGGAAAGTCAGCCTCGCTACTACTCAGGCGCATCCAACACATGCATCAAACAAATGTGGCTGTATTTGATGCAACCATGCATTTCCACAGCAATTTTTCAGTCTTGCCACACAGGCTCTCTCGAGCAAACGCACCAAAAATAACCGATGGCCATTTCGCGTACCAAGTGAATTCCATGGAAATTGTCGGACCAAATAAAGCACGTGTCAATTTTGACATGGTTGTGGCTCTGTAATAGCATGGTAACGTAAAAGTAACTCGTTACTGTCGAGTAACGGGAACGCGTTCCTTTTGTTACTTTGGTAACGGGTAACGTATTTAGTTCCTTTTTTTTCGTGGTAACGAGTAACGGTATTTAGTTCCTTTTTTTCGGTAACGTGTACAAGTCTGCATATATTATAGTCCCTCATGGTGGTGTACAAGTACTGCCTTGTAGTGAGGTGAATTGGATCCTTTGAAACGTGCCATCCAGCACACCCCGAATACTGAGCTGCATAGTACGCTGAGTGCAATGCCGTCACATAGTTTCCCTAACATAAACAAATAGTTTCTTGAAGGTAAAAAAAGGACATTCCAGTACAACATAGTGTTTTACAAGTGCCTGCACGGGCCGCCTCTATTGCATCTTCCTCTGTTTTTGTCAGTGGGGTGTGGGACAGCCCCAAAATCATGTGCATAATAGGAAGATTGGAAGACAAACGAGACCTTGCCAGTTTAGAACATTGCAGACATATCAGCAAGGCAGGTGTCCCCACGCCTGACGGAACCTTGTGATTTGATGGACCTTATTTCCTTTGATGTGTCCTCTCTATAAAAGCACCCGATCAGTTACAAATATAATAACACTTTAAGCTTCCATCTTTCGATCTTTTTACCCCTGTGCCTTTAGTAAAATGACTCTTGGCTGCATCCTGCGCATTTCTTCTCTCCATGCCTGAAAATCTGAAATCAGTAAAAATAAGCAATGTCCTCAGTTTCAACACAATCCTCATGTGTTTCGTAATTTTGTTGCTCCAGTTAAGAATACAGTATTAGAATTCTGAGTAAAAACACAAGTATAAAATAATAGGAATCATTAAGCACAACGAAAGATTACTGATAATTGTCGAAACCACGATATTTCTTACTCATATGCCGACTTCGGTGTTAAGATAGAACAGGTAGTAATTAGACAGTCTGATTGCACAGACTGTACGAACACGCCACCCGAATTAGTCCAACTCGACACTATGGGCGTACATTACGCACCAGCCTGCCGGTTTATGCCACTGAATCATTTGCTACAACACATGCAAAATAAGGGCGTTGAATGCGAATGGTATGTGTGTACTAGTGTAACAGAGCATGAGACGTACTTACCAGAATTGCACTTGTGCGTCTTAATTCACTTGGAAGTTGTGTACCTATACATTCACCTGGTGCTGCTGCTGGACTGAGAAGGTGCAGCTGAGAAAAAGTGGACTGGCACTTGTTGCATATGTAGTAACAGAGCGGCCCATTTTACAATTTTGTACAGACGCCTTCACCTTTTGAACCGCGATCACGAAACTCGCAGGCGTTGCTGAAACGTTCCCTCACCTATTGAACATCGACGGACGAGCCGGACATCCAGCGAGGAACTTGAACGGAATATTTGGCAAAGCTGCTTCACCACTACCACAAATCACATCCTCAAGCCATGCTCAAGCAGCTCAAGCAAACAAACCGCTGTCTGCTAGCGCATGCGTACGCGAAGCGAGCAGACGGCAAGGCGGCGGCAAAGAAAGACACGTGACATCACTTCTAGCGCATGCGCAGCTCAACTCATTTTCCTCTCCCGAAGGCCAAGTCTTTGGATGAGCTCTGGTGACCTGCATGGAGGCTCCCTAGTGGACAGCAGAGCCGAGTATGCCAAAGGGAGTCTGGCCATTAATGGGACCTGCCTATACCTGTAGCTCCACCCACTTTTTAAGCTCTCTGGCCAATCATGAGGCAGAATACAGTTGGCTATTAACCCCAGGCTATCCAAGCTTTAAATTACCTCTATTCACTGGGTGCCGACATTTTCGGGAAACTGGATTTGATTGGATTGAGTAGGATATTCCCTGACGACCAAGCAATATAATGGATTTTGCGTCCACTTTTAACGGCGCCATCTGGATGGAGAGGGGCATGTCGGGAAGACGCAGAATAGCAGAAGGGCAGAAGTAGCAAAACACCGTGTAGCAGAAGCAGTAGTGTATGCTAGCAGATTGGCTGGTAGAACGGCTAGTTGGAACAGACTGCCGGTATTATACGTAATTTAACTATAAAACATAACATGATTGAATCAAGCTTGGGCAAAGGTGTGTACATGAATAAAAGTATGTCATAAAATTCAAATGTTCGGCAATCCGTAGCGTTTTTCTTGCTATTTGCCTGTGGTTGCTGTCGTTACTAGGCCTAACAAGAACGACGAAACATGTTATTTTCAGGTAAACATCGACACTGGAGCGTAATTTAAAGGTGAGTTGCAAGATAATTGCAACAGAATGTACACTTGCGGAATAAAATTGACGTAATTTGTGAAAAGAATTGGTCATGAAATCCTCGCTTCGCCGTTCCAAGCTACGCCGCCATTTTCGGGAAAATTTTGTTGTCATGGCGGCCCATATAGAAAACAGCAGCCAATGAAAAAAGCTCAAATTGATTGACAGGTCTTTGGCTTTTTTTAACTTTTTTCTACTTTTTTAGTCTCCTCCTAATGGCCAGACTCCCTTTGGCATACACGGCACTGGTGGACACTAGGGAGCCTCCATGTGCGTTCCCTTTTCAGGGAGGCGACAACTCCGTCGTCTGCTACGAGCGCCGCCATCTTGACTCCCACATCGCATTGGGCGTCAGCGGCGGGGTTGCGTTTGTCTCGATCTTTCGCGACAGGAAGAGGGTAAAAGCGGAATGAAGGTAGCTGGCGTGGCAAAACTGTCATATATGCTAGTAGAGCTGGTCATGGGTTGTAAAGTATGTTGTTAATACTTTGTAACGTTTGTCTAAACACATCACTGCACCTGCACACGCAGTCGTGTCTGGACCAACGATTTACAATAGTAAACATGGGAATGTGTATAGACAACAGTAATATGTTAATTGCAAGCAGATTTTATTACATCTCATTCAATAGAATAGAATATGAATAGAAAGAAAAAAAATGGAAACGTAGGTCGCACTGGTGCCGTTTTGCTTGAAAACGATGTTGTTTTACCGACATGCTCCTGTCGCAAGTGCACCCTCAATCGCAGTTGTACAAATTTGTCCACGATCACATGATATAGTTCTTCTTTGTGCTGGTCACAAGCCGGAAGATTATTGTCCACGTTATTATGAATAAAAGTCGACACAGTCTGGAAAGGTGAGTGCATCGCATAAATTCGTTTCGAAGCAGATATCGCCCTGAATGCCTCTACACATTGTATGCTGCACGCAGCCCGAAATATACCGAAGATTCATTGCACCACGTACGTGTTCACGAAGCTCAATGAGCTTGTTGTGGCTTTCCGGAGATTTAACGTAATTTAATTTAATTTAACATAAATAACCACTGAGCAACCGGAATACACGGTACACACTGCACGCTGCAAAGGTGCTTGCTTTCCTCGAACACGTACGAGCTTCTTGTTTGTTCCCATTCTACTCTCTTTACTTGCGCGAGCGAAACCTCTTTCCGCTTTTTCGGTGCTGGGAAGCGATACAAACGCGCACCTTTCCGAGAGTGATTGGCACTTGTGCTGTGCACTTGGGCACACAGCACCCTGGAATTTTGCTGCACGACGTATCATGCGAGCAACGCGCATTGCAGATCTCCACGCACGGTAGTCTTCGTCCACCAACCGAATGTATTTGCTCATTCAAATAGGAACTGCTCAAACAAGAGCGAACGCTGGTTCGCGACCTAGCTCTTGAGCCGACAGATCAACGACCTCATACCAACAATACGGAGATGAACTGAGCCCTAGCAGTGGTTCTCAAAGAAATAGAGAAAAGAAAGATGGAGCACTTTCATGCGTACTAAAGTGCAATGCAAAAGAACTGTGACCCGAACGTGGTACACGCAGAAAAAATGGGACGGAACACTGGTATTACCCGAGGAAATGACTTGTGGAACGACCGATTTCAGCAATAATAGAGGCAGTTCTGACACGCTTGTTGGACGCTGGATTTAAAATTCCGGAGGGATGAGTTGCGATATTTGTTCCCAAAACATACAATGACGCTAAGATACAGAAGAAATGGAATCACTTGCGTGTACATGTGCCGGATGGCCGCTCGAACGCGCAAAATGCACAGCAGGCAATGGGCAGCGCGTAGCAAGTTGGGAGTCAAAATGCGCGCTCCACGCGAGGGTGAGGAGGAAAGGCGGCGTTGGCACGGTTAAAGGGTGTCTCCTCCCTGAAAAGCGGAGAGGCCGCAGCAGCCCATGGAGGCTCCCTAGTGGACAGCGACGCCTTGCGCCCTCTCGCGGCCGTTGAGTGCAACTTGCCGCCAAGACAACAGAAAAGTGCTGTAGCAGCTGTTCTATCCAATGTATCGTAATATTCCCGAAGATACACGTTCTGCCATCTATTCTAAGCTTATACAAACGAAAAATATTACAGATGGGACGAATTCAGAATTTCTCGAATCCAAATCCAAGGAAGGTTCTGGGAATCCTCGAATCTTTTCTTTAAAAAGAGTTTAGAAAGCCAGGGTAAAAACTCTTCTACTGAAAAGTGTTTTGAAGCAGAATTTGATATCTCTGTCTAACAAAAAACAAATTTCGGGATCAGATATACTCACGCAGTCAGCACAAATTGTTGCAGTGACATTGCATCAATATTGCCGTGCAATATTGATGTTATATGTTGCTAATGACCGCTTTCGTTATGCTTATGCTGCAACGATGTTATTGAAACAACATTGCAAAAATGTGACATTGCAATACTGATGTGACATTGCTAATGGCCGGCTTCGTGATTGTGTGAGTCGTCGAATAAATTTTCTCAAACACAACATTGCAAGAAATGTGATATTGCAATGTTGGTGTAACACTGCCAGTAACCAGTTACTTTACAGCGTAGCAACGTTACAAAAACACCGGAGGATCACTACGGTCTTGGTGATATACAGGGTGTCCCTGAAAACGTGTCATTGAATTATAATTAAAAAACTACGACAGCTAGAATCATGCGGTCAACGGCATTTGATCTTACTAGATTTTTGCCAACTCCAGATGTGAATGTCATGTATCGTAAGTTTAATTATGTAAGCATTTGCGATCTGAACTCGGAAATTTGCCAAGTAAAGGTCACTTTTTTACCCCACCAATATGAAGAGCGTGCCGAATTCACTCAAGTTCATGATAATTGACAGTGATATTCATGAGCTATTCCATTGGAAAGAATAGCCGAACATCATGTTTTTCGTAGCACCGAACCATAACGCGCGACGACTTTTTGAGCGCAATCGCTCTCAGTCCGACGAAAGGAGGTTCCAAACTCAGCCCACAGACTGATAGTAGAAAAAGGGACAGTTCCTGAAATTGGGAGAGGGAAAGTGCGATCCCAGCGAACGTCGAACGCGATAAGCCATACCTGTGTTATCCCTTTTACGTTGCAGGTGTGGGCTGGGTTTCCAACCTTCTTTCGTCGGACTGACAAGGATTGCGCTGAAAAATTTGTCGCGCGCTACCTCCGTAGAGCATAATGTTCGGCTATTTTTTCTGATAAGATAGCCCCTGAATATCCCTGTCAATTATCATTAATTTGAGTAAATTAGACACGCTCTTCGCATTGGTGGGGTAAAAAAAAAAGTCACTTACTTGGCAAATTTCCGACTTCAGTTCGCAAAAATTTACATAATTAAACTTACGTTACACGACATTCACATCAGGAGGTGGCAAAAACCTAGTTAGAACAATATATTATTAGGGGACAACGAGGTGGTCTCATTCCCATACTTCCACTGCTCCTCTCAGGGCTATCAAGTCTCGTGGCGGGAGTCGCCGGGCGAGCGATATCCAAAGCCATCGGTCATGGCTCATAGAATAGAAATAGGTGAAGTTCTGAAATCTAACGATTCGGACGATGTAAAAGTGGGCAAAATACTGGAAGCCCTCTATTACTTGCTGAAGCGCGGTCACTATCATCATCCTCCTCCTCCTCTGGAACCTGTCCATTCGGAGCCCGAACCGGAACCCAATCAATTCGATTTTAATCTTCTACCCTCCGGTTCTACCCTCCTTGATAAAGCACGTGCAAAATCTGTGGTAAAAGAATTGAAGAAAGTTTTCACTTGGCAGGCGGAGTGCTAGTATATAGAGGGAAGCGAATCAATCGCTCAAACATTGTGGCTCTCGTGAGCTACTTAGCACGTCGTAGCGCGCTCATCAAGAAACCCAGTTGGTACAAAAAAGTATCGAAAATTATAAGCACTCTGAAAATACACCGAATTGCTCGCTGGAGCAAATATGGGGCCTTATAGAAAGATCAAGGAGGTTAGGTGGAGTGGATCGTACCGACGTTATCACAAGCTCACGCGCGCAGAGGCCATCAAACAGCTGAAAAAAGAAGATGCTTACACCCTTCACAAGCCAGTGAAGAAAAAATTTAAGCGGCGCTCCGCCATCGCAACTCACGTGCGGGATTTATATCAGGCAGACCTTCTGGATATGCGTAAATATCAGAAATTTAACAAGGGCTTCAGGTACATCTTAACGGTCATAGATATGCTATCGAGGTACCTGTACATGGTCCCCATTCTCACAAAGCGCCCGCAAGAAGTAAAGAAAGCTTTCCACCGAGTTTTCCGTCATGGAATTCCGAAGAATCTGCTCACGGATCGCGGAAGCGAATTTTGGGGTCCCCCCATTCGTCAGTATTTTCAGTCACTACTAAATCACTATAGCACACAAAGTGGATATACGACGTGGATATATCCTTCCTGTCCTTCTTCCAGACTGACACTGCATTTAGAGGTATCGTCAAAAGATACATGCTATTGGCATCTGTTCACGATCAGGGAGTAGAGGATTTGCGACAATTTTTAATGAGTCACTTTCACGATATGGTCGCTATATTGAGAGCGCAACGAATACCCTTTAGGTTTTGCATTTGTTCGGATGTTTTAATGGTAAAGGAAACTCGTGGGGAGATAATTGAGCACATCGCCCACTTTATGGCGTTTGCTCGTGAAGTCCACAGCGACGGAGCCATCGCGAATACCCTAATGGACGTGATTCAAGAGTCCACGGGGCGCGTCGAAAATTATCAGCGGGAAGGGAGTGGGTTCGTGTCTACCGACGTCCAAAACGTTCAAATATGTATTTCCGCGGTGAAAATGAAAAAATTCGGATGCAATGGGACACTTCCCGATCATTTGGCTAAACGCAGGAACGTGCTAACGAATATTCATATACCGGCACGTAAGGAGGGTGAGTGCTTTAAATACAATACGCTTGCCCTCCTGCACCCGCAGGAAAGGAATTCATGGAAAAAATGTGAAAACTACGCAGCGGAGTACTGGTTGCCTAGCCGCTTCCCCGTTTCCTATTCTGATCTGGACGAATTCGAAGACAAAAACAAGATATCCATGTACGTATACGAGTACGTCGATCAGGGAGTGCACGTGTCGCGGTCCCCAAAACTCGAGTATGAAAAGAAAATTTACTTATTGGCTATAGACGAGCATTTTTTTGGAATCAAGTCCCTCAACGCTTGTTGACGACCAGAAGTAACCATTTCGTATGCGAGCGTTGCACGCGCTCTTTTGTGAAGGAAGAGAGCATGGCGAAACATCTTCGCCTGTGCGCGGACGTAAACGAAATCATATTGGAATTTTGCGAACCGGGCAAAAACTTTGTAGAATTTACTAAAATACAGTACAAGCAGCAGTACAACTACGTCGTCGCGTTGGACACGGAGAGCGTTCTCGCGCCCAGTGGTGTTGGCATGCAGCGTCACGTCACCTCAAGCTTCTGTGCCGTGCTCGTGTGCACCCACGACTCGAAGATGATGCGCATCAGGACGCACCACGGTGAAGATTCCGCGAGGCAGTGCGTCAGAGCTTTGATGGAAATGCGGGACGAGATGATCGCCCTGAATGCTTGTCCCGCCGAAATGGTGCTGAATGGTGAGCAACGAGCACGGCACAGAGCCGCCACCCACTGCGCGTACTGCGGGCGGGAGTTCGCGCAAGATCTACCCCGCGTCCGGTACCACGACCATTCCAAGCGTTGTACTGCTGGCGAGACAAATTACATCGCGACGCTGTGCAACCCCTGTAACGTGGCGTGCACGACGAGGGAAAAACTGCCCATCATGGTGCACAATCTGGCCTACGATTTGGCCGGACTGCTGCGGGAATTTCACCTTCTCGGGTGGAAGCGAGCTAGCTTCATCGTGGCCAGTTCCATGGAAAAAACCCGATCGTTCGAAATTGGCACCTTCCTATTCAGAGATACCATGCAGTACCTAAATTCGTCGCTGGGAGAGCTTGTGAAAACCGTCAAATCTATGGGGGGCGCAGAGGCGGTCCAATGCCTGAAGCAAGTATTTGGAGACGACTACGAAATTTTGCTTCGTAAAGGTGTATTCCCGTACAGCCACGTTAGCTCGTTCGCAGTCTATGACGAATTGGCTATGCCGGCAAAATCCGTCTTCTGAAACGATCTGACGGGGGAGGATATAAGCGACGAAGACTATCAGTACGCGCATCACGTATTTGAACGTTTTGGATGCTCGAATCTGAGGGATTATAATGCATTGTACCTGAAAACGGATGCCCTCTTACATGCTGACGTAATGCAGCACTTCCTATGCCTGTGCTGCGACACGCGCAGTTTGGAATTGCTTCATTGCGTTTCTCTGGCGTCCTATTCGTGGCAATGCGCCCTAAATTACACGCGGGCAAAATTGGAGCAGATCATTGACGAGGACATGTACCGGACCATCGAATCGGGTGTTAGAGGTGGGCTCTGTCAGGCAAGCAGACGTCATTTACGGGCTAACAACCCGTTGTGCAGTGGCTACGATCCCGATAAAGAGGAGGTGTACCATATCATACATAGATCTTTACAATCTTTACGGATCTAACAATCTTTACGGATTCAGTATGATAAAACACCTCCCCGTCGGCGATTTCGAATGGCTCGAGGATTTTATCTCCGTGAATTTTATGCGTCACCCCACGGATTCGGACGTGGGATACGTGTACGTGTGCGACTTGGAGTATCCAAAATCTATCCACGCGTTGACGCGGTACTTCCCCCTGGCTCCCGAGAAGGAGGTCGTCCCGAAGGAATGGCTCTCACCATTTCAGCGGGGGCTCCTCGAAGAGTTAATATATCAGCCAGCGAACAGCAAAAAGCTGCTGCTCACGTGCAAGGAAAAGGTCGAGTACGTTGTTCACTACGCACTGCTCGCGCTCTATTGTAGACTGGGCATGCGGGTGACGAAAATTCACCGAATTCTAAAATTTCGACAGGCACCATTCCTGCGTCCCTACATCGAGGGCAATGTTGCCAGACGCGTCGCCTCGAGCACGACGTTCGAGAAAAATTTCTATAAAATCTCAAATAATGCGGTTTCGGGCGTACGCTACTAAATAAATTTAATATGCGGGATATTCGAGTAGCCTTCGATGAGGAGACGGCGAGTCGCCTCGGGAGTCGGGCGGAATGCGTACGAATGGAAATTTTGTCCCCCGATTGCGTCATGTACGAAATGCGCAAAAGAAAAGTATGATGCGATTTCCCCCTGCAGATTGGCTTAACGATTTTAGAACTGAGTAAGTTAACCATGTACTCGTTCTACTATGAAACCCTGCTGAGCAAGCTCACTTGACCGGTGATTACCTGCTACTTTGACACGGATTCTCTGATCCTCGGCCTATTCTGCAAGGACTACGAAGGTCAGTTACGTGCGATCGTCGACGACCATTTAGACTTGTTTTCCTTCGATCGTGATCATCCGCTGTACATCGAGAGGAATCGCGGTAGGCTTGGCGCGTTCAAAAGTGAAACGGGTAGCATACCCATCGAGGAAGTAATATGCTTGAAATCCAAAATGTATTCCGTCAAATTAACCGGGGGAAAACAAATTGCAAGAGCTAAAGGGGTCAAAAAGAACATTGTGCACAAACACCTCTTCCACGATACGTACCACGATACCCTATTCAAGCACGCTAGCGTATCGCACGAACAGGTGTCAATAGTGGGAAAGAAACAGTGCATGTACACCATCAGAAATGTGAAAAGAAGTCCAATGGCGTACGATGACAAACGATATCTCTACAATGACGTGGACTCCTACCCGTAGGGAAGCTGCGAATATGGTAAGCTCGAGTGGATGACGTAGATAGCGGGATTTCAGCTGGCATTCTTTCCCCCGCACAGATAATGCAGAGGATGAGTAGGAGTAGCGTCATTTGACCTGCGTCACTGGAAGGATGTGGCACCTCGTTCTCTTCTCGCTCGTCTCGTGCGCGCTGGCGCTTGACGCCGGCAACTGTACTGCAAGCATCAAGCTGTAGAAGGATAAAGACACGTACGCGCACGAATGCCCTGGCGACATCTTGGCCATCAGAGAGTGGCACGTGGTACCTATGCGGTGTGGCATTAACCTGAACAGGAACGCTACTAAATTGTACGTGCCTTCACTCGCTGGACATGAGCGACAGCTACGAAGATATCCAGTGCACGTGGAAGTGCCAACTCACGGAGGACGAAATTTTTCTCAGCCACTGTCTCGGGGACGTCTACATGATCCGTCACTTCCATGGAACCACGCCCAGCATAAAAGGAATCAACCTCTCCAAGACCGCCATGCTTTTCCTCAAACATGTACTCAATAAACGTTAAAGGTATTGTTATTATCCTATCTGTTTGATCTCGTAGAGCTACCCGAGATAGAGACACCCGATTGGGTTAGAACTATCTGAAGCCTCCGCCGAGCGATCCGCGCACCATCTGGCTGGTGAAAGCTATGTTTGGTAGGCCAATCAGGACCTGCTAGCCATTATGGCTGGCTGAGCGGGTACCAATCAGTGGCGCTGGCTAATTAGCATAGAGGCTCAGCGTGCGCCAATCAGCGTAAAGTGGGCGGAGCCAAAGTAATTAGCATAAAGGGGCAGTGCTATGATGAACCAATCAAGGATCAGTAGGTTTAGCGTGGGCCAATCAGCGTGAAGTGGAGGAGAGCCAAGTAATTAGCATAAAGGGGTGGAGCTACGGTAAACCAATCAACGATCAGTAGACTTAGCGCGAGCCAATCAGCGTGAAGTGGGTGGAGCCAAGCCGACTAATTAGCATAAAGGAGCAGAGCTACGGTTAACCAATCAGTGATCAGTAGGCTTAGCGTGGTAGCCAATCATCGTGAAGTGGGTGGAGCCAATGGCGACCAATCAGATGGCTTTGGAACTGGCTTGTGTTGGATTCCAACTGGATTGGGTCGGCTTAGAACTTTATTTTGTTGGCTTACAAGTGGATTTTGGCTTAGAATTGGATTACAATTGGATTAGAACAGGAATTCCTGGAATTGGATTAGAAAAAGAACGTCGTTTTGCGTAACAGCGCCCTACTACTAATACAGTATGCTTCATATTCAGTAATCGTCCTACTCCTGGACAGACTTGAGGAGAATGGTGCCGACATTCGTCTGGAAAGCCTACCGGGAAGCTCTGGGAAAACCGCAGACAGCACCCGTGTTCGAACCCGTGTTCCCTCCCAGTCTTTGCACCGAAGGCAATCGTTCTACACTCTCAGAAAAAAAGGGTGGAGTAGTTACACCTTTTAGGAGGTAATAGTTGTCGCATATGTTGTGCCTAAAATGTTGCAAAGTTCTACCTGCTACCTCACTCCCTGCCACGAATGATTGATTGATTGATTGATTTTATTTAAAGTGCCCACAAACAGCTGTGGCCTTTAGTGTGGTGCACGAAACACAATACATACTCTATATACAACAGGGAACTACACATGCATAATGCTGGCTAATTAAAGATTCCAAGATAACTAAATTAAGAGAAAGAGATAGGGTTACCGCTTCTGATTTGGTGAGCGAGGGGGGCGTACGCCTTTTTGTAGCAATTTAGATATATGATAATTGCATTTACCACCCTTTTACACCATTTATCAGACGCTATGTTGACCTATTATACGTAGTTTAACCTAGGCACGTAATTTGACCTAGGTGGTAACTGTAGAAGTTACCACCTTTTCACACCTGAATGTAGCCACTATGCCACGCGAGGGCTCAAGGGCTGTGGTCGCACTGATGCTGTGGAAGAACGCATATCTAGGGTCAGCACGCATTCACATGTGCGTAAAAACTGGATTGTAATTAATTTCAACTTCTCGGTCAGATTAATTTTCTCTTAGATTATGTTGTCCTCGTCTCGATCCTTTTGCCCATAGTCGTCTCCCACAGTGCGTCCGCAGTGTTGTCCCAGAATGTCTTTCACAGTCTGAATTAATTCTCCCCATAATGGTCACACTAATTGTAGTGTTACCTCACTGCAGCACATGCAACATTGCCTGACTAACATAATCGTAATGTTTCTAAAATGCATCGTATCAAAATGCTGCACCAACACTGAAGTAGAGGCATTGTGGTAACATTACATTTGTGCATGAAACGTTGCCGCAACATTTGAAAACGTCGTCAAAAACAAACTGATAAATGACGTGTGAACGTCACGGGAAGTTCCGAACATTTCATTCATTGTTTATTGGTGGCAAGTTCCGAACATTTCATTCATTGTTTATTGGTGGCAATTAGAGATAGAGCAATATTGTGCAAACATTGTTTTACTAAAGCACTCGGAGCAAGTGCCTCGGAAATGCTGCATGCAAAACGTGCAATATTGCAGCAGTATGTTTGTTTCGATGTTGCTGCAATGTTTCAGAGTTTGCCTAGAAGTAACATTTCTGAGGTGCGACGTTTCCTCAATGTACGTACAATGCGCAACATTGCTCTCGCAAGAGAATCACACTGTTAGCTCTACGCATCCTTCGAAATACAGCCGACACATTGATATAATGATAGTGCTGCAACGCCAAGATTAGGTCACTGATGCACTGTTTTGTGAGCAATGCTGTTGCAACATTGCATTAAAATTGATTGCCAAACACCACGTCAGCAATGTAACTGCGACATTTCTTTAGTGTGGCACATGCACATTGCTTCGGAAACAACATCACACTGTTAGCTCTACGCATCTTTTGAAATAAGGCAAACACACTGAAATAAAGCTATCGCACAATCGTTGAATTTACGTCGCCGATTAAGCGTTTTGGAAGAAATGCAATTGAAACATCATTGACATTGCTTGCAAACCATTGCATCCATAATGTAAACGTCACGCTACCTGAGTGCGCTATAAAACCTCAATCATCATCATCACATTACCTGAGTGTAACATATTCAGCATTGCTTCAGTAACATCATCGCAATGTTAGATTTACGCAATCTTTGAGACATAGCATGAACATTGAAGCAAGTATATTGCTACAGCGACGAATGCGGGCATGGTACATCACTGCAACACTTATAGGTTGAGGTAACATTGATGCAACACATTTGCAACACCTTGTGCTGTCTGGGCATATGCACCTTCCTAAGTGAAACTTATGTTGTTGTTCATAAGTAATGTAAGTAAGTTCATAAGTAAGTAATGTAATATGTTGTTCATCGACTAGAGGAAATACATAAACTCAAAAGGCTGAATTCCCCCCATAAAACTAGGAAGCAATCAAAGCAAAACCATGTTACTTTTAAACTTCTAATATCGTAGCGTCATGTTTGGAGGCGCTTGGAGCAGGCTTGGTGGCGCCAATTTTAAAACGCAAGAATCAAACGTGAGTAGGATAAATATATGTCCTATAGCCAAGAGTTTTCTCTAATCCAATTCCAATCCAATTCGAATCCAATTCTAAACCATAATCCAGTTCTAATCCAACACAAGCCAATTCTAAGCCATCTGATTCGCCGCCATTAGCTCCGCCCACTTCATGTTGATTGGCCCACGCTAAGCCTACTGATCTTTGATTGGCTGAACATAGCTCCGCTCCTTGATGCCAATTACTTGGCTCCGCCCACTCCACGCTGATTGGTGCAGGCGTATCGCTGAGCACAGCTCCGCCCCTTTATGCTAATTAATCGTCTCCGCTGATTGGTCCATTCTAAGCCTACTGATCACTCTCCTCATTTTCCAGGCTTTCTAAGCCCTCTGATTGGCCGTACCCAATTTAAGCCCTCCGATTATCCCGTTCTTAGCCCACTGATTGGCTGATTAAGCCCGCTGAACATAGCCTTTGTTAGCGCCCGCCAGATGGCGCGCTCGGAGCTTTATCTCATACGTCCAAACTTACCTTGTGCCACCAGATGGCGTGACTCAGGTGCATCAACTCTGCGCGGTTCCGCTTTGAGGCATCACACGAGTGAGAGAACTTCGTCGAGATGTGCTACCACATATCGCGCTCCCATTTCATCGCAAACAAGTTGCGGGACATCTTACGCGAAATCTTGGACGAGTACCTGTCGGCTTACAGGGAGCAATCACTGCGTGAGCTTCAGGAACTATGTCAGGAAGAAATAAGAGTCCTGGAGACGATAATCGATTGTGCTAGGAGCTATGGATTAAAATAAAGATGCATCACACCTCGCTACACAGTCTGCTCAAGTTATTCCATTATGCGCATGCAGTTCCAGAACCCCGCTCGAATTCTCATCTCCGGGGCGTCCATGTGTGGCAAGACGGTGCTCACGCAGAATATAATGAGACACCCCGAGTTATTTAGCATTCCACCGCAGAAGATACTCTACGTACGAAAGTATGCAGTTGGATGGGAAAAGGATTTCGACGGCTTGGAGTTTATGGACAGGATACCTGCAGATTGGGATGAACAATATCCCACTCTCATAGTTATTGATGATCAAATCACGAAGGTAGAGTCGCTGTTTGTGCGTGGTAGCCACCATAAGAATGCGTCCGTGATTCTGATCACACAAGCCTTGTTCTATCACAACGCCTCTTTTCGAACGATATCGCTGAACGCCAGTTGTATCATATTGTTCCGAAATGCTCGGTCCGTACAACAGATCGAAACCTTCGGACGTGAAGTATTTGGGAAACGGGCTCTCCTATTTTCTCGACGCACATAACCAGGCGATGAAGAAGGCGCACGGTTATTTAGTTGTGGATATTCACTCGCAAACACCTGCCTCTCATAGCCTGTGAACGGGTATATTACCGCACGACCGGCAGTTCCTGTTTACACCTGCCAAATGACGGCCGATCTTAGAAGACATCTCACGCTCCTCAAAGTATTGGCCACCAGCAAACCAGCGCACCGCGCAGAGTTACTTAAAGAGCTCAGCTGCGACGACATTCGAATCCTTTCGGAAATCTGTCTGAACATTCTACGCGGAAATATCCCACTTTCGATGGAACTTTATAAAAACTTGAAGCAACACAATAAAATCCTCCGCTTCCTCACTTACGAGTCGCTTCATAAGTGCCCCCGGCAGTTGAAGAAATATATTTGGCAACAACGAGGTGGTCTCATTCCCATACTTCCACTGCTCCTCTCAGGGCTATCAAGTCTCGTGGCGGGAGTCGCCGAGCGAGCGATATCCAAAGCCATCGGTCATGGCTCATAGAATAGAAATAGGTGAAGTTCTGAAATCTAACGATTCGGACGATGTAAAAGTGGGCAAAATACTGGAAGCCCTCTATTACTTGCTGAAGCACGCTCACTATCATCCTCCTCCCCCTCCTCCTCCTCCTCTGGAACCTGTCCATTCGGAGCCCGAACCGGAACCCAATCAATTCGATTTTAATCTTCTACCCTCCGGCGTTGATAAAGCATGCGCGAAATATGTGCTAAAAGAATTGAAGAAAGTTTTCACCTGGCAGGCGGATAATGTGCTAGTATATAGAGGGAAACGAATCAACCGCTCAAACATTGTGGCCCTTGTGAGCTACTTAGCACGTCATAGCGTGCTCATCAAGAAACATAGTTGGTACAAAAAGTATAAGAAAGTATAAGCTCTCTGAAAATGCACCGAATTGCTCGCTGGAGCAAATATGGGGCCCTATAGAAAGATCAAGGAGAAAGGGGTAGGTGGAGTTGATCGGTACCGACATTATCACAAGCTCACGCGCAGAGAAGCAATCAAACAGCTGAAAAAAGAAGATGCTTACACCCTTCACAAGCCAGTGAAAAAAAAATTTAAGCGGCGCTCCATCATGGCAACTCACGTGAGGGATTTATATCAGGCAGACCTTCTGAATATGCGTAAATATCACAAATTTAACAAGGGCTACAAATACATTTTAACGGTCATACGAGGGGTGTTCAAGTGAAACCGGGACTTTCTGTCTCCAGAGTGTACAAATGGCTGGCGCTACTTATTTTTCCTTCCTCTTCTCAGCGTTCACCACGTGGTGGTCCAAAGTTTGCGCAAAACAGAATACACGGACTGGACAAGATGGCCGACAATGAGGTGAGCGCGCACATCGAACAGCGAATTGTCATGAAGTTTCTCGTGAATGAAGGCGTAAAGTCATCTGAAATTCACAGAAGACTTCATGCTCATTATGGCCACGATACCAGGGATGGGACACTCCCGTTGATCGCAATGGGGACGTTTTTCGGGCAGCAGCAGCGCCAAATACGACCCCAGTGGTTGCAAGACCAATTCTGCGCATGCGCATTCGCTATGATTTTGGATAGGGCGCGGGTACCGCATTCGTTCGAGGACGCTGTTTTTCATGCTTATCCAACATGGCGGAGCGCTCTGCGGCCTCTCTGGTGCTGCGGTTCTGTGCCTTTCATTAATTATTCTACTGGTTTACGAGGCGGACGTCAGAAAGTGACAAACACAGATATTGGAACGGAAACACTGTGTTCATCAAGCTTATTCATAGATATGCAAATATGATGTCACTACTTTTCTCGAAATCGCTGCACAGGCGTTGCAAAAAAGTATAATTACATAGTTAACAAACACATCACAGGGTTTCTTTGCAACAAGTCTCTTCTGGAGCAGGCAGGCTTTGTGACTTGCTTTCCAGTATCATGAAGCTTGGCTTTCAGGCGGTTTTTATATATTTGCAAGGTTTTTTGGCTTGTCCAATGTAGATTTCCGTACGTACACAACGCTTCCGGGAAGGCAGTTTCGGTGCTCTGCACCTCGGAGGAGCTGAAAATAATCAAACCAATGTGAATCCTGCAATTCCTGTTTCTGCACGTACTAACGACCTTCGCAGAGATATGAGTATTCTTACCAGTGCGCTTCTGCTTGGCGTATATCCGTGTATCTATCTATGTCTATCACATCTGCGCAATGCAAAATCGCATAACAGTTCACACACACACCCAGGCACATTCATCATAACTCATAATTTTTCTACAGTTGCTTACTTTGAAAAATACAGGTTGGTACAAAGCGCACACTAACGCACCAGCTTCCACCTTTCACTGCTGCCACTCCAACGGTCAATGGTCGAAAGCTCGCGCCCAAAGTTTCGGATTGCTTGCTGGCGGTTGAAGGAATGTAACCACGTGACACACACATTCTAAATCGAAGAGAACAAGTTTACTCAAAAAACGTAGGCTCGCACTTTGTTCAGTTGTTGTAGAAGAAGTACACCTATTAAGTCGGGTTTTGTTTTCGTAATGAAGAAGTCTTGCGAAGTGATGGCGCCCCAATCGACACTACCGTGGCGACACACTTGGCGCAGCCGCGAAACTCTCGTAGTGACCCTCCTGTGACGATACACTTAGCCGCAGCAAAGCGTTTGAGTGGTGCAAACGGTTTCGAGACGGCTGTACATCAGTGCAGGACGATCCTGGCCGAGGCGGCTCAGAGCCCAGTGTCAGAGTTCCTGAGAACATCCAATTTGTGGAGCGCCTGATCCTCAAAGACAGACGGATAACATGTCTCGAACTGGTACCACCATCAATAGTGCATGTTACTGCCAGGTTCTCAGGGATGTGCATAAGGCGCTGAAGAAAAAGCGGCCGGGCCTCATCACGAAAGGAGTCCTCCTCCTTCAGGACAATGCACGCCCGCATCTCACGACACGCACCATACAGGAACTTGACTCGGAGTTGCTACCACATCCCCCTTACATTCCAGACCTCGCCCCTAGCGATTTCCATCTCTACAGGCCTCTGAAGGCGTTCCTTGGGGTCCGCCACGTCAGTTGCGACGACGAGGTCAAGAATGCGGTCCGATCATGGCTGCTACGCGCCAGTAAGGATTTCTACGGTGCTGGCACCCAAGCCCTCGTGAAACGCTGGGACAAGTACATTAGTGCAGCTGGAGGTTATGTTGAAAAATAAAGCTGATTTCTCGCCTGTAAGTTCATTTTACTTTTGCAAAAAATGAAAAGTCCCAGTTTGACTTGAACACCCCTCGTAGATACTCTATCAGGGTATCTGTACATGGTCCCCATTCGCACAAAGCGCCCGCAAGACGTAAAGAAAGATTTCCAACGAGTTTTCCGTCATGGAATTCCGAAGAATCTCCTCACGGATCGTGGAAGCGAATTTTGGGGTTCCCCCATTCGTCAGTATTTTCAGTCGCCACTAAATCACTATACCACGCAAAGTGGAATGAAGGCGGCCTCCTGTGAACGCGTGCAGAGAACAATTAGAGAAAGAATAGCCAGACATTTCACTAGTATGGGGAAGTCTAATTATATCAACGCGCTGCAGAAGATAGTGGCCGACTATAACGACTCGGTACACTCCGTCACGGGCGAAAAGCCGAAAAACGTGAATACCAGGAATGAAGTAGCTCTGTTCAACAGATTGAATCGTAAGACGACCCCGCGCGAGAGCAAGTATAAAGTAAGGGACCAGGTGAGGCTCGCGTTAGATCGCGGTGTGTTCAACAAAGGCTATGATGAAAGGTGGACGGCCGAAGTGTTCGAGGTGTCGCGAACGAGAAAGAGCGATCCACCCGTAGTGTACGTGAAAGATTCGACGGGAAAAGAAATACTGGGATCATTCAACGAGCAGGAGCTGCAGCCCGTCCACCATCTTTCCTCGTACGATAAGCGACTCATATCCACAGTGATTAGAAAGAAGGAAATTAACGGGGTATTGCACTACTTGGTTCATTGGTTCGGATACGCCAAAGATCACGATTCTTGGGCGCCCGCCAGCGATGTCAGAAAATGAATTTTATGTCCATCTTCTCTCGAATGCCAGCATGGACCAGCACCCATCCAACACGCTGAACGACTTCACGATCGCGTTAGATAAGCCGCTACACCTGGATGATTCATACGTCGTCGGTCTAGAGGGATTTTCCATTCCCAGCAGCTTCCTGCCCAAGCAGCACAATGTACTGAAAGTCGAGTGCAATAGGGGTGGACGGTATGTGTCTTATCAATGTTCTTTAGTTTCACGAGTTTGTTCAAGGTCTTTCACTTACCCATCCACCCCTGTTGCACTCGACTTTCAGTACATTGTGCTGCTTGGGTGAACGTGAACCAAGCACCAGATAACCGGATAACACTATCAAGGGAGAAGTGGCAAACAAAACAGCTCACGTTCGAAGACAATGACACGCTATTGAATAAAATATTCCCCAAATATGGGATAGAGTGGACTTACGAGGAAGATCGCTACGTGTTTAAGCTACCGTCGCGCGTGCGCTCGGTGAAATTAATCGACAGACCGCTGCATCTCGCCTTTAGAATCGCCGAGATCGATGGAGATCATCCGGAGGGCGGTAGAGTACGCGCCGTCCGAAACGTGTTACCGCTCGCGGAGGAAAGAGCCATTATGATGCGAGTTTTCCAGGTGATAGTGATCAATAACGATCTAATTCTGGAACCCTGATCGCTAACTACCAACACATTAAACGAATTCTTCAGAGCAACGAACGATACAGAATCAAGCGTGGAATACAAAGACAACACTTACTCGCTGTCTCTCCCAGCGAATTTCAACTTGTCGACCGAGTTCCTGGACCTCATTCAGGTGAAGCACACCCACGTTGAAGGATCCCGAAAGCGCATCACGTGTAATCCCCATAGTGAAGACATACTGCATTCACATAAACACTCGAGAGACAGAAAGTCGGCGTGTTTCACTTCCACCAAATTACTATGAAACACCCGAAGCTCTCGTGAGCGCCATCCATGAGCGTCTGCAACCGGAGGCTTCCCTCACGTACGATGCATGGGCAACGAAGTGTTCGCTGAGCATGCGGGAAAACGTGTCGCTTACATTATCCGACTACATTGCGTACCTACTGGGCTTCGGCGCGAAAACCGTATTTACCGAAAACGAAACGGGCGTCGACGAAGTGACCATAGATCTTCCCATTAACTGTATTATGATATACACGGATCTTGTCACGCCCTCCGTAGTGGGAAACGGGCAGCATCCGATACTGAAATTAATTCCATTTGTATATGATAGAACGAAAGAACAACTGAGTTTCCGCTTTCTTCCCGTTCAGTACTTTAAGTTAGTTAAGCACGAAATTTCCTC
Source organism: Ornithodoros turicata (assembly GCF_037126465.1). Classification (NCBI taxonomy): domain Eukaryota; kingdom Metazoa; phylum Arthropoda; class Arachnida; order Ixodida; family Argasidae; genus Ornithodoros; species Ornithodoros turicata. Next base: position 45,203,687 of record NC_088204.1, read on the forward strand.
AATCACCGTATCTATACGCGACGACACTGTTCACGAGCTACCGCTACAAAATCGCGGTAGATCGACGCTGACGCTGCACTTTAAGGCTATGGTCTCACTCCCCTCTTAAAAAGAGGCAGCTTTGTACCAGACCTGAAGCTCTCATTTTCGTCTGTTGGTGGTGAAACTGGTGCCATTCGGAAGCTATGATTCTTGACTTGGGTGACCGTCTTCCGATTTTCGGCCAGGCATGCCGTTGCGGCGCCATAAGGCCCAGAACATGCAAATAAATCCGATTATGGGTGGTCTTTGTACGAATCTGGTGCAAAAGGGAGAGCAGATAGCGGCGCACAATTTGTAGCGTTGTGTTGTTCTATGATTCGTGGAGAGTGGACTGTCTCGCTGTTATTGGTATATGACGCCGATAATTCGAAAGCGCCTTCAGAAAAACATGAAAAAATGCCTTTCTTCGGCCTCCTGTTTCGAGGTGTTCTAATGTCACCACACAAGCCTAAAAGTGGCAGTGGATGGACAATTATGCGCAAAACAATTGCTGAAAATTTCAGCGTGATTGGAAGAGCACAGCGCAGGTTATTACGTTCCGAAGCCATTCCAAAATATTCAGACCAAACCGACACTATACAAGATTTCCGGTGGCCACATCGTGGCGGAGCATGTAACTACCATGTGATTAACTCCAGTATTCTGCGGAAGGTGTCGCTTGCGTCACTTCTGTTCGTTACGTCACGTTGGTTGCGTACTGCTGTGCTGTGGCGGACGGATCCACGCCGTGTTGACTGCTGCTCAGTGCTGGATTTACAGTGGTGGGGGCCCCGGGGCGCGTATATCCGTAACCTAGCCAGCAGCACGTATGAAGCGCCTATACGTGCCCTGATTGGTTGCTGCGCCGCGGGCGACCCATCAAAACCTGGAGCGCACGCTTCGCCCATGCTCGTCAGGTGCTGACGCCGTTGTCTTGACAACGAAGCGCGCAGATTGAACTGGTTTGAGCAAGGCGTTTGTAATGCGACGAGCGTTCGCGCATTGGAAAAACGCATGTAAAGACAGGCGAGCTGGTGGACGAAATCCATCGAGTAATAACGATAATAACAATAATAATAAATATAATGATAATTAGGAGTGGATTTACGCGTAAGGCGATCCATCGAATAAAAAGTTTGGATAAACACAACGTCGGACTTTTAATTTACAATGGATTTCGTCTCGCCAAGCGGGTTGTGGCAAAAATCAGTCTATTGCGTCAAAAACGTTATGTGTTGTATCCCGTTAAAGCATGGTTTCGTACATATGTTAGTCAAGTATCGCAGTTTTTGAATGACAGAATGGGGCAGCATATAGGAATTGCTATATGCCGCCCCACTCACGAAACCATATGTGTGATTCCATCTGGAGTGAAACTGTTGTTTTGAACAGGCTATGTTCTCTAAAAGCAAACTCTTGCTACGAGAAGCCTTGGCAATTCAAGCTTTGGGAAACGGCACATGTGTTCGCGAGCCGTCGGTTGTAAACCACCCACCCTTGAAGCGGTTTTATGATATGCGCTGTGACATATCCCTTATTCTCAGTGGTCCTTGCCCTTGCCCCTTTTACCCACACTGTACTGTAAAAATGCTGTGCTGTCTTGAGTAAATTGCTTTGCTGGTTTGAGCTCTGGTGTGTTTGTTTATTCGATCCTCGATCCGCGTCGCCCAAGATCAGGCTTTTTCTCCGATACGTTCACATCGCGCTCGTTTGAGGTCTATATGTACGTTCTGCTTCCCTCTGCGCATTACGCCTTGCTGTGATGATGGAAGAATATATTATTGTCAAAGATGAAGAGGCGTCAACAACTTCGTTGGAGATTCTTAGAGGAAATCTGCTGAACGAAGAGGACGTAGGGAAATGGATACTGTTCATCAATGAACACATCGTGGATTGTTGATGCTGTGCGTAGCAACTGCGAAAGGTAAATGCTACTTGCCATATATATATATATATATAATCGAAGTTGATGAGATGTTCTAGAACAGCATAAGATACGGACAGGCGCGCATCTTATTAGAGCGCGCGGTTCCGGCCGCATCCCATCGCTGAATGGGAGAATAAACGAATTGAACTTAATTGAACGTTGTGGGTCAGGTGCAACCCAGAAAGTAGCACTTCATTACCATAACTGTAACAGGAGACTAGCTGGTCCGAAATGAAAAACGAATAACCTCGGCTGAACAGCATGCCAAAAAGTTTATTGAAAGCGAGCGATAAAAGAGAAACGAGCGCTACTTTTCAGCTACTTGACTAAGAAACAGGTGCTACTAGTGAAGCAGTACTTGTTTCTTACTCAAGTAGAAGAAAATCACCACTTGCTTTTCTTTTATCGCTCGCTTTCAATATAATTTCTGGACACGTTAGAGCAAACACCATGCACATACATAGCCACGCAGCAATCTGTGCGCGCGACAGTTACTTCGCGGCCGCTAACATAAAAAAAATATATGCACGCGACTTCTGCGGCCTTGTGCGCACCGCGCGTCAAAAGTCCAGCAATTTTCAAGGTGTTGAAAGCTAATGCCACTGAGGCCAATGGCGAAGCCAGGGGGAGGGGGGTTCAACCACCTGAGATAGTACCTTTGGTAGCGCATTTGGGAGAGGGAAACAAAGAGAAATCCTCCTCCCCCATGAAGTCCCTATAGAGAACCCTTTCCTAAACATTTTTCAGGCTACGCCACTGAGGCTACATAATGTAAAGCACAAACTGCTTGAGATTTAATTATGCAAAGCTCCTGGAAACTGCAGCTCAGGACGTCCAATTTACTGTGTTGTAATCAGAAGCTCCAGTTGTTTGCTCTCCTTTTTGCTATGTTACCCTGGAAAATGTTTCAATACTCAACTTCTGCCACGGACATCACAGAACGACACTCTACTGATTGTACAAAATGCGATAAAAGAAGTTTTCCTGAATCGTCGCTGAGCCCTACTCGTGCAATGCCAAAGCGACTAATTAATCAAAATGAGAAAAATATTTCTGTGATTAAATATATCACACCTCTGAGCATATACCTGCATGACATGATAACTTACTCAGTGAGGCTAACTGAAAGTATTCATTTGTCATAGTGAGACTAGGCTTGACTAGAATTCATGGACTGCAATAAAACAGAAATGCTATAGACTAGAATTCAATTACAATTACAATATGTTGTAAAATATGCATCTTTCCAAATAGGATGGTGTTTCACAAGGTATGGCGCTGTCAACACCATGGACGCAACAAGCGGTCGTCAAGTAGTCAGCGTGTGACAGGTTGTACAGCAAAAGTAGACGTGAAGATTAAAAAAAACTAACAGAAACACCAAGAGATATGATGAGTTTTTGCGGAGAGATGTGCCTCTTCCTGCTGTCATAAAGATTGACTCGAGGCACAACCACAGTACGCAAGTGCGGATGCCCTGAGACTTCTTCGTAGCACCCCAGAAGCAAAGGCAACATTCCTGGGTAGGTACGATTAAGAATCTAAACTAAATTTATCATGCTAGTTGGGGAAAAGCACATATAGGAATTGTACGAAGACAAATCATGTAGTATACTGTAACATGAACGAAAACAATTCCAGCATCTGAAAGAAATGCACCTCAGTGCATAACCTAGCTCTGCATTACATGATGCTAATAAGACGCACAGTTACAAACATATACATGCAAATAATGTTGACGTAACTTTTGTAAGTCATGTTTTAAAGCAGTGCACATTTAATAATGAGCAAAATTTTAGAAAATGTATTTGCTGTATCTTGTGTTTGTCGGATTTGGGCCCAGTTTTCTCAAACCCAATTAATAAATCTGAGACTAGCAATCCCTCATCCTGAATTTTACCTTTAACTCTGCTTTTCCAAGGCTCGTTATTGTCACTGAAATATTCATCACATCATCAAGCAACATGTGTAAAAAAAGAATTGGGTGTTAACTTGACACCAACTTGACACCAACATGTTTTAGCAACCCTTGATCTCGGTTCAAAGTTGCCCAGTGTTGGTGAAACCGGGCCTTGGTCATGTAAATTTGGAGCAAAATCATTTTTTAACAGAGTTCATTAGCAGTTGCAGATGAGAAGGAATGCTGAAACCTCTCTTTATGTATCAGAAATGTGACATATATAACCATGCCCATGCCCTGCAAGTAGTAACTGTGGTGCATGCTCTGCTCTTACAAAGAAACAATAGTTAATGACGTGTCTTTGACTCAGCCAGGCATGTACATGTTCTTGCTCTCTTTCAGAGTACTTCAATGAAGGCATGACGGCAGCCAATGCAAAGAGGCTGCACGAGTCTAAGCTTGCAGTTGAAGTTAATGGTGCTGAACTACTAGCAAATGCAGCAATAAATCCAACGACTAGAACTGTCAACCACTGGTATGAGACATGGAGGAAAGATCAATATGGAGGAAGAGAAGCAGCCTTCGATCTTATCTTGAAATTGAAGGAGAAGAGCTCCAGGTACAAGGAGCTAGGTATGAAACCATGAAATGCTATTCAGATTTGATCAAATTTGAGCTAATGTTGAAGCTTGCACATGCTCATATAGTGGGCATGGATGTGTGTACGTTGCCACCAACATCCTTTAAACCAAACTAAATATGTCCAAAATCTATCTCCACATAGATTCTCCACAAAAAATCTCCACATATCTCCAACCACATAAACCAAAGCACATCTTTGGCTCAGAAAACAGAAATTATACAATCGACTCAGCATTAAAATGACCGTGCTCTGAAGCACAAGAGTGGTTATCATGGCATTCTACATGGCTTTGACTGCTCTTTTCAGTTTCCATTTTTCTTTTGTGAGCACAGCATGTTGTCTGTCTGTCCCCTTTGTTATCGCAGTTTGGCTGCACAAAATGCCCCTTGCTTTCATTCTATTACACAAATTAACTTCAGTTGTTTATTCACCATTCACCGATGGGTGCGGATGGGGAAACAAGCCGCAAAATGCAGCTTAACGACTGAAGCAGTATACATACAGTAACACCAATACCGGCACATAAACAACGGTACACGGGTCAATCTAGGAAATACTAGATTAAGACAGACTAAATATACATTACTAGGTGCTGCACAAGACCAGGCACTATTAAGTACTCGACTACGTACACAAAAGTACCACAAAAGTATATACAATATCGGAACTGATAGTGACGATGCTTCATAGTGAACTGCTAACTTTGCGCAATTACGGTTAGTAGCTGCGTCCACGAGATATGCGAAAGGTCAACACCTCTTGCAGTCAGGAAGTAATGTACTACTCAAACTTTGCATACTGTCGGTTGTGCAAAATGTGGAAACGTGCTGATGTTCAAAACGCCTGTTGGGGTAGATACACAAATTTAACTGGAGACCCGCCAAGGCAGTGAGGTTAGTGATATATTGAAGTAAAGTCAAGCGATGATTGAATACACTAAGACAGCATGAAGTAGGATACATCATTGGACACAAGTTAATAAATTAAAAAAGAATGCTAGTGAGACAAAAGGTATTACGTTAGAACCTAAAAACAAAATGGTTTCGACACCAGTAGATCCACAGCTACGTGTGGTAAGTCTTATGCGTTACTTTCACTAGTTACTTGAGCTGTGATGACCAGCATACCAGAATACCAGATGACCAGTCTAGTTATTAAACTTTATCGGATTACAGGAATTATTTCGCATAATTGTTACCTCATCCAAGTTAAGATCAAGCTTTTGTTGTATAACCCTGTTTTTGTCGCATCTGAACTATGCCTCTTAGGCTGGGGTAAAACCACCTCCGCAATAAGAACAAAATCTATAGGTTATAAAAGAGGCCCTACGCGCTCCAGGTAGTGAGAATAATGCACAACAGAGCTATTGCTGAAATTTAACATTATAAGTATCTTTAATTATGACGAGGTTTTGTTAATTAATGTTAGTTAAAATTAATTAATAAGGTTATTTTTAATGTATTAAAGTAACCTCATGTCATATAAGCCATGTTAAACGTCACCTCATTCCTCTTTTAATAGGCATTGTAAATATCACGAAAGCTATGTGAACAAAACATCACTATTACGAAGTGTTATTACAAAGAGTGGGTTTTAGCATACCATGGTAAAATGTGTTGATATAAAATTGCCAGTTGTGTTTACTTCATAGGAGCAGAAGATCAGCGAACATTGGTGAACAAAACACAGCACAAAACAAAAATCCCTTATCATGTAAACCCTCAAGATACACGTAAAAGCTTCAAATTCAAAACCTTTGTCATTTGCAACTTCTACACATAACATTTTATATTTGGTGTTTCATTTGAGATTTTTTAATTCTGCTTTTTTTTTCTTGTGTGTGACAATAACTTGCTGTATGAATGGAAGTGTAGACGAGAGCTGCCGACATTTCGAACAGAGACTGTTGTTCCTCTAGGCACTGCCCTCATAAGTGCCCAGAAGAACAACAGTCTCAGACAACAATGCACAGAGCACTGAAGGATACATTCTGGCATTTCGACTCCTCAAGAAAACCTATCCAGATTGCTTTGGTGGCAAAGAGGTGAGCAGATGGTCACTCTGGCACTATTCAGGAAAAATGCACATGAAGAAATGGCATTTTTTTATGTCATGCTCACACTTTCCTATTTGTTTTAAGGCTTGCCAGTCACTGACCCAGTCTCCAGACCCTGTCATAAGTTATGAATTCTGCTAGGTTGATGGTTAATACCTATACACCATGTTGGCAGTCATAACTTTGTGAAACACTGCATCGATTTCTTCACAAAAGCAATGTGAAAGCAATTTTAGCATTGCAGAACAGAGGTTTAAGAGGACATACCACCCCCTGTTTTCTATGTGAACTTTGCATAGGTTTTGTGGCTGAACTACGAGACAGATCGTATTGCGGAAACCTTCATTGGAAAGGTGACGTCAAGATCTCTTAACTCTGGGAACTGAAATATCGCTCTAGCGTTGTAATTTTTTTTTACGGACCCCTGAAGGTGGGAACCCCTCTGTTTTCTATGTGAACTTTGCATAGGTTTTGTGGCTGAACTACGAGACAGATCGGAATGCGGAAACTTTCATCGGAAAGGTGACGTCAAGACATCTTAACTCTGGGAACTGAAATATCGCTCTAGCGTTGTAATTTTTTTTTAAAAAGGAAAAAGAAATGAATTTTGTCGCTACAGCTTCAAAAAATCCAAATAAATAAATGAAAGCAAATAAAAACAATCCGCTTCTGAGGTTAACCGGGGACATGTTTCAGGATTCAAATGACGCGTTTTTTGTGTGTTTTTAGCATTCTGTTTTTCCGAAAAAGAATTAAAAGTGAGTACAGGCATGCATCCAAGGCGTTTACCACTGATTCCGGAAGGTGGCGCCGTCCGCTCGCAGCGCCCGAACGTAGTCCGCTCGTAACCATCCGCGTATTGCGCAGCAGCTGATCGGCGTCCGTGGTTTCGGCGGTTCGTCCTGAAGTGACCAATTCGTGGCTAAGTTACGCGTTTTTTTCACTTTCTTGTCCTGTTCATTTGCTCTCTGTCCTTGTGTGTTTTCTGCGTGTTCATAGTATTTACCCATTATGGCTCGAAGTCACGTCTACGGACAACGGAAACGTAAGAAGAAGGACTTTGCGAATTTACGTGGTAGAGGCAGGCATGTGACGGAGCCTGCGGATTTGAGAGATTTTGGTAATGCAGGATGCTCCAGCCGTGCTGTTCCCAGTGATCGTTGCACTTCGACGACTCCACATCGCGCAGATACCCTTGTAGGCTCAACCTTTGGTGGTAGTGTTGTTCCTCAAACTGTAACTGATGCCGGTCGGAATGCTTGTTTCGCTTCGAGCACAAGCGAAATTCGTCCTTCAAATTCGTCATTTGCTGATTCAGCTGAGGTAGATAATGTAGTCCCCTGCAGTTCAGGTTGTGACGAGCTTGCCGGTTCCAGAGCAAGTCCCGTTCCAATCACTGCCGCTGTTACACCCAGTCGATCTTCATCTTTCGATACTGGCAATGTTCACCAGACACAGAGTCAGCGCACAAGCAGTGTGAATGGTCGGCGTATAGTGGAGATTGATCACTTCTTCTCGTCTTTGCAAAGTTTGTCGGTACATAGTCCGTTTGGTTGCGGCCTGGCTGACATGGAAATTGTATCAGAACATCGGCGAGGTCTGTGTAGCTCTTTCAGTTTGAAGTGCAGGATGTGTCTGAGGAAAGATGTAGTCACAACAGAGGCACCAGTTGATCAACTTGTTCAACAACGCATGGACGTCAATTCCTCAGCAGTGAACGGTATCGTGTCTATAGGTTCTGGTTTCTCAGGCCTTCGCGAGCTCCTAGGTGCTCTGGACATACCCGGCATGGCTGGTAGCACGTACAGTAAGTATCAGGATATTGTTGCTAAAGGAATCGACGAAACAGCTTGGGAAGAAATAAGAAAAGCAGGCATTGAGGAAGCTCGGTTAGCTAGGGAGGCTGGGGACGTCGATGCTGACGGTTTTCCTATAATTACGGTCGTTGCCGATGGTGCTTGGTGCAAACGTTCATACAAGAACAAGTACGACGCTCTTTCTGGCTTGGTAAGTAAAAATTTTTATCTACACTTAATAAAGGTGCCCGAAAAAGGAGGATTTATCTTGCACACCGCTTGGCAGACGGGATATACAGGAAGTCTGTGCCCACCATTTGTGGAAAGAACAGTATGAGCATTTATTTGGAGGAAAAAGTTGACCCCTCTGGTGCTATTAGTGGCACTGCTGTCTTTTGGTAAACACACTTTCTAGAGTGGTATACATCCTGTGGCATTAATTCGTATGATACGCGTACAAATGCATAATTCCTCGAAACATTGTCATTGGGGGTAGAGTTTTGTGGAATACAATCCTGACATTTTTTCGTTTTTGCAGGCTGTAATTGTTGGGTACCGCACAAAGAAAGTACTGTTCCTAGGCGTCCGGAACAAATTTTGTACACTGTGCGCAAGTTCCAAGGCAGGGTCGAGCCCAAAAAAGCATCTGTGCTTCAAGAACTGGGACAGCAGCTCTACCAGTATGGAGAAGGATATCGTCGTTGAAGGCTTCAGGCGCAGCATTGAGTTGCACGGGGTAAAGTACTTGCAGTTGATCGCTGACGGTGATTCGAGCACATACAAGTCAATTCTTGAAGCTGCACCGTACCAGCATCAGGTAGTTCAGAAGGTAGAATGTCGCAACCACCTTCTTCGAAACTATGTAAGTCGTCTTCGAGATGTTGCTTTGGCAAAGAGAACAACCCCCATTCCCCCATCGTTGAAGAAGCTACTTCTGGATAATGCTGTTCGACTAAGAGTTGGAGTTGCTAGGGCTATTCACTATCGCAAAGAGCAGGCCGAGTTCAGCAAACAAGATCAGATTCGGAACCTGGTGGCTGATATCCGTAATGGGCCACTCCATGTGTTCGGCGACCACGCAAAATGTGCGGGTTACTTTTGCAGTGGTCCAAAAGAAGGGGAAGTCAATCACGTCCCAGAGCTCAGGAAATGCGGACTTTTCAATGAAATCCTTGTAGCGATGAGTCGTTTGGCAAACAATGGTAGCAGCTTGATCCTTGACGTTAACAATAATGCTGCAGAACATTTCAATTCTCTCGTTGCAAAGTTTTCTGGCGGTAAAAGAATAAACTTTTCCCAGAGGGGATCATTCGGAATGCGGGCTTCAGGAGCTGTCGTGTCTTTCAACTCTAAGCAGTACCATCGTGCTCTACATAAGGCAGTGTACAACACCAGCCCTGGGAAGTATGCAAAAATTATGCTGAAGCGTAAAGCAGCTGTTCGTGCTGCTTGCATAAGGCATCGGAGTTCTGGGGCTGCTCGCTGTAAGCGTTCACTTGAAGGTGCGCCTTGCAAGCGTGCTTCCAGCGACAACCACTATGGTTCCATAGTGGATGCTCCAGACATCCACGATGACTATGTTGAAGCTGCTGCGGCGTACAAGGATTCCCTTGTGCTCTCCCAACCACATGCAGAGCAGCTCGAGGCTGATACTCGAGGTCAAGAAGGGAGAACTTTGTGGATGCAGGAGAGGCGAAAGCGACTCACCGCTTCTAATTTTGGCAAGGTATGCAAGATGCGAGATGCAACGAGCAGTGCAAGTACTGTTCGTTCCTTGCTCTATGGTCATTTTGACACTGAGGCTCTCCGATATGGTCGCGACACTGAGCCCATTGCAATTGCTAAGCTGCAGGATGAGTTAGGGGTGACTGTTTCACCATGCGGCCTTGTTGTTGATCAGGAGTTTGCATACCTTGCTGCAACACCTGATGGGCTTGTCGGTGATGACACTGTCGTGGAAGTGAAGTGCCCTTATTCGGCTCGGCCCCTTACCCCTGTGGAGGGAGTGCGGGCAAAAAAAATCACCTTTTGCACTATTGATAACTCTGGTAATATTTTGTTGAAGGAAAACCATGACTACCACTATCAGGTGCAGGGACAGCTCCACATCACTCGACGTCAGTTTTGTCTTTTTGTGGTATATTCTGGCGAGGAAATTTTTGTCCAGAAGATCGAGAGAAATGATGGCTTCTGGAGCAAAATGATTGGCCACCTTCAACTGTTCTACTCGCATAGCCTTCTACCGGAGTTGGTTGACCCTCGTCAGTCCCGTGGGCTGCAGCTCAGAGATAACAAGAAGAGTGACCATCAGGTTGCCTCGCTCTGTGATGCCGCCAAAACAACTTCCAATGAGGGCGATTCATCCAGAAAGAGACGGAAGACTGGTAAAGATAACTCACCTGCCGCTGTTCTGTAATTATGGCTAGACTGTGGATTTACGTGTCATTTAGTTTGTGCGGCTCCACCTTTGCCAAGTGTTTTAATGCATATTCATCCATTTTGCTTCATAATTTACTGAATGTTTTTCCATATACATGTCTTCGACTTTGGCTCAGGCTGCATATCTTCACGTTTGTGTTTCATATTTAAGTTACCTTTTTCCATTTTTACTGTGCATATCTGTGCATATTTTTCAATTTTCCTAAATATTTATATTAATATATTTCTATGTATAAATCCACAGACTAGTCGTGCGATGCTTGTCATATTTTAAACATGGCGTAAGAGTGTGAAATCTGAATCCAGCCATCAGCACGTGAGGATCTAAGTATGAGAATGGTGCACAATCTCCCAACCGTAGAACCGTCTTCCCCGGCATTGTTGAAACACGTCCACACGTTGATGCTATATGTGTGAGGCCATCATGGTATTCTACCTTGGCTTGAGTGTATGAAGATATAGCAAAGCTGTCCCCAAACCGTCGTTCTTCCCAGGCATGGTTGAAACACGTCCACACGTTGATGCTACATGTGTGAGGCCATCATGGTATTCTGCCTTGGCTTGAGTTTACGAAGATATAGCAAAGCTGTCCCCAAACCGTCGTTCTTCCCAGGCATGGTTGAAACACGTCCACACGTTGATGCTATATGTGTGAGGCCATCACGGTATTCTACCTTTGCTTGAGTGTATGAAAATTGTGGAAAGAAACATGAATGGTATTCCTAGCACTTTTGAAGCTCCACCAGCCTGTTCAGATGTCGACATCCTGAGTATGAATCCATTTTGATATTTTGACAAGGTCGGTAAGTATCATTGTGCAGAGCTGTCTCCCAACTGTCGCCAGTTCCCCGCATTGTTGAGCACGAGCAACATCCCAACATGTCGCTCTGCGTTACGTCCTCTTGCCATCTTGCCTTTACTTGGGTGTCATTTCAACATATGAAAATTGTATTTTCAGATTCAGGTATCCAGTACTACTGCAAATATGATGGCCAGACGCCCAAAGGTCAAACTTCCTAAGTGTTACTGTCTTTACCTGTCATTTGAAAATTTCCTACTCTCTCCCTGATTATGAAGCACCTGCCCTTGCCAGTGTTGTACCTGGTTCAGCATTATGTGGCCAATGATGAATGGTGCCCTGTTGGACATTTTTTTTCCATAAACACACACTCTGAGGCTTTAGCTGCCAACTGACAAGCATGGCAAAAGCAACTATCAGTTGCTACTTCATTGCTCAAAAAGGAAAACTCGTTGCTGAGTAACACGTTCCAAGTTTTTACTATTCCCATATTATGAACCTGGCTCTGTCCACCAGGATGCTATATGTTGATGCCGTATGTGCGAGACCTTCATGTCAAAGTGCGCCTACATGCAGCGGACTGTTGGTACTTCATTATGTGTGTATGCCACATCGCCAATGATGAAATGTGCTGTTGGATACTGTATCCACGAATGAACATTCTGAGGCTACAAGCATGAGCTGATACGCATAAGTAATGCAGAAAACGTGACGATGTATACATGCTGCGTTCTTCAATAAAATATCTCCAATCTACCAATAGTGAACACGTGCTACTGATTTCTTTTTTAATCTTTCGGGTGCTGGGCTGTCTAGGATTTTCTGCTTGCAGTAATCTGTGAACCAGTGGTTACTAACAATGGCTATTGGTCACCTTGACCAGATTTCATCTGAAGAAAACTTGAGACCGGGGGAACACTGCAAACACATCTGTACGGACCACAATACGAATTTGAGGAGAAATACATTTTTTCTCTTGAAAAGCTTGCTATGAAGCATAATATATTTTATTAACCAAAATATATTGCACGAGTTGCACCCGTAGGAAAATACCCAGCCATCTCATTCAGGCTACAGTGGGCATCAGTGACTCGCACTCATAGTGGCAAGCAATGCAGTAGTCTTTCAATTTCAAATTTCACACGCATTATCATGCACCACCTCGCTGTGTTTAGAGTTTCTGCTCCAGGAAATATCACGGGGAGGGGGGCATATGTGCCCTGGACCAACTTCTAAGGAAACTACTGGTCTCAGGGTGCCTAGGGTAACGAGCAGACAGCCCAGCCGGAAGCTGGCAGACGGCATGAAGCCATTACAAAATTTCCATCGGAATGATGATAGTTGTTTACAAAATTTTATCGGGCAGGTCTTGTGTATGATGTGGGCCATTTGTACACTAATCATGGGACAAAGTATGCGATGGCAGGAGGAACAGGTTAGAAAAAGCTTTGACTACGTTGCTGCTGCTGACAGAAGTGAGCATAGGATTGGGGATCAGATGACGTGGTTGTTATAATACAGCAGGTAACAGTGGTAACATCGTTCTGTGTCGTCATGACATGGCGGCTAAAATGGTGAGCGTTCACCACGGTGAGCGCACAGGCCTGCATGCACTCGTGGGGTGTCCCTTAGCACGAACTCTTCACACGACTCCATTGGCTTGAGTACGATGCCACGACGCGGACCCGGTGCTTTCAGCCATGGTCCGTAGCGTTTCACGAGGGCTGTGCGGAGGATGCCTGCTAGGCACGATAACCCCCGTCCCGTCGAAATGTGATAGCCATCCCGTGAAAGCATCCCTCTTTCACCTCCTTGTTCCTGGTAAAGACCTTGTGCTGGAAAAGATATTTGAACATATATACGGAATGTTTTTGCAAACAGCACTTCACAAAGACAGCAATACAAATAAACCGGAATTCCTGGTAGGCATGTGCCAGTACTTCGTACGCATTTTATTTTCGGAAAAATTGCGCGATAAAAAGCAACTGGAAACTAGCTTTGTGATACTTGAATTACAAACAGGTACCGCATCAAGACCATCAACTGTTTGTAATTCAAGCACCACAAAGGTAGCCCCAGTTACTTTTTGTCGCACTGTTTTTCCAAAATTAACGAGCATTATAAAATACCTGCCATGACCACCAGGAAGTTCCAGAGTTAGCGTTCGAGAAGCGACTACTCACGTCAATGCTCAACACCGTAGCGTCACCGGCACGGACAGCTGGAATCGTGCGCAGCATCGCGTTATATCCTGAATTGTGCCAGAAAGTTCAGGCCACCTTGTCTGTGGCATCAGCTTATACAGGAATATATGCTCCGCGTAGCCTTTCGCCACCTCAACGGTATCCTGTGAAAGAAGACCATTCATGGAAATGAATCTTCCCTGGCGTGTCAGAGGAAATGGGTTTTAGCAGCACAGAGATTGAAATCGTTGCAATCTGTACTTACTGAGACTTCCCGCAAAACAGCTGCGGCACTCTTCCCATCCTGGATATCGTTGCCACCGATATACATGACGATCCAGTCTACTGCTAGGTTGCAGTCGATGGATTTTTTCTCTCAGACGGGCCGCTGTAGCTCCGGGATAGCTAAAAGTGACGATTTCCACGTCAGAGTCTACGAACAGCCTGTCGCGCGTCATAAACTTCAGCTGGCTACTGCCAACCAACGCGCCTTTCATCGTTTACGTTTCTCTGGGATCACAATGCGTTGTGCGGCGAACTGCAAAGTCAGTTGATCTCCGAAGAAGCTGCAAGGGAGAACCATGCGTGCGTCTGTGGCGTGCGCGAGACGCAGTTGGCGCCGTTGCGTAGTCCTCCTCTCCACAGCTGTCTGGTCGTCTGCTCGCTGAGGTCGACGCGACCACCAAGCCTTTGGCAGCCCGCTCGTGCAGACGCGGATGTTATGTGACGGGGCCACACAACAAACCCATCGCATGCAAAAATATAAATAAAATCAAATGCGTTTGTGGTGTTTTGCACATTGGTTTAGGGCCTTATGGACCAGCAAAACCAAATATAGTGGGATGACCGTGAGGGTGGGGACGTTTGCCACAAGATTTCGCGGCACGCTACCCAAACCCGGATTTATTTGTCATGAGCATTCTGCATGTATTCCTAAGAATCCTTCGCTGTAGTGGGACGATCATATGTTTAAACACTAAAAACAACAAATTATTTATCGAGCGGTCAAAAGCTTCCTTTTATGAACTGTATATGCACCGCGGAAAGGATGGAAATTCGCCTGCGATCTCTGACGGTGAAAATGAAATCATAGTTCGATTGCCGCGGAAATAAACACTTTCTTTTATTTTTTGAATCGGATAGTCCGCAATTGATGCAAACTACACTATGATAAACAGTCGCGTCCGAAATATCGAATATTCAGACAAACAATTCAACACGTCAGCCTGAACAGACTGGAAGACAGGTTGCTTTATCTTGGAATTATGAAATTTTTATCGTGGTTGAGGAAGGCCCGGCTAGCATTAAACCCCATAAAAAAGTAACAACAATACAGTGAAGGAAGTAACAAATCGATACCTGCCGTCTGCACGCACACTGTATCACGAAATTGGCCAAATCCGGCGGCCATTTACTCAAAATCGCCGCCAAAATTTTGGCACGATTTTCGGGTATGTTATGGAGCTATCCTTCCCCGAGAACACAGAAAGAAAATTGGAATGGACAAATGGGACTGGCCATCGGGCCCGCTGCGAGCCTGGGGAACACTTAGAGCAGAGGTGGGTTTGGATAGGGCCTCAGTATAGAAATATTGGTGTATGGGCAGGGCACGGGCCTAAAAATCCGGCCCATGCAGTGCTCTACCCCTTCTCAAGAGGCAACTACAGTGCCAAAATGCGCATGACCTGTGCATACGTGCACTGTTTGGTTTGTTTGATAGCTGAAGAAACTCGGGACGGGGGACAAGACAGCCGTTTCTATAGAAAAGCGCTATCACGCATTTTGTTTTCCCAAATGTTCGCGTAAGCCAGACGGACACTTGGTAGTTCGACGAAATGGGCACTTGGACCGTATGACGTGCAACCCATTATTGAGGGTGAAATCCATACCCGACCCCTAAATCCTCTGACAAGACCCGCCACCCGCGCTCTACCAGAAAATGAAATCCACACCCAACCGGACCCGACCAGCAGGGGCTGCGGCGCCTTTGTTTACTTATTATTTGGTATGATCTTTTCTCTTCGTTGTTGTTGCTGTAGCCGTTGCTTGTTCGTGGCCGACCCGCCAGCAGTGCTTGTGCCAAAAACGCTGCCCGCAACAGTCTCGCTACCCGCGCGGGTGTCAATAATATCACCCGCAACCGACCCGCTACCCGCGGGAAACTCCAAACCGGGATCCGCACCGCAGGATAGAGCGTGTCGTGCAGAACCCTGCCTGCACTACGCCTGAAAACTCCGCACTTCGGCTTTCCTCTTGATCAGCGTCTCACTCTGCTTCACGGAGAGAGCGGTGTCGTGTGTACGCGGTTGCTCCTCTCTGGCTTTGTTGAAGGACGCTCCTTCTGCTGTTCAAACGCGCCCACCACGCCTGTGGGCCCCAACGTGTGTGAGTGCATGTGTGTGGAATTTTGAGTAGCAAGCTGTAGCCATCTGGCTGACATCTCCTAACCCCTATGTAGAAGAAGAACCGAGACCCGACACAAACATTCAGCTGTCGAGTCTCATGAAGTCTGTTGACGTACATGCCGCACCATGTGTTGTCGAATCCGAACCTGGCACGGGCACGTGCGAAAAAACGTAAAGCCCGGCCCGACAAGGCCCGCGCAATGCTCTAAAGGGGAGTGCGAAACCCTATCGAAATTTGCTAGCAGTCCTGTGCGAGCGCACCGGCCTTGAGTTCTACTATGAAATAATGGGAGCGCTTTCACGACACCAATCGACAGCAACGAACGTCATGGTTCAACAGCGTAAGTGTCACTGGCAAGAAAAGCAGGGATGTTTTGCAACGGGATGTTGCAGTGTCATATGACCGTCGACAACCCCGCGTCCTTTCTGGATACTGCTGCCTCTGACAAAAATCGCTATTCAGCTCAACTGGAGTCCCCGATACTCTCAGGGACACGTGATCCTGTGACACCACGAAAACTGAAAACTACGATTACTATATCACGAATAGACACCTCCACGGACAGTCTCTGCGTATCGGGTGAAAAGCTTTAGCCCGCTGCTACCGATCAGAGCAATCTTCATCCACGAGAAAGCGAGGTGGTAACGGCGGTACGCGACAGTCACACGGCATGTTCGAGAAATGCCAGTAAAACGTAAACAGCAAACGCGAGACAACGAAATCCACCGCGCAAAAGCAAATCGGGGAAAGGAGAAAATCTAAAAATAAAGGAAACACAACCCAGCTCATAGGTCTCCGCCTGTCACGTGGGCTTGTCGTGTCCTCCAATCAGAGACGCGATGGACTTCTTACAAAGTCGGAGGAGTGAGGGCCCTCCTCACTCCTCCGACTTGTGGCGCCATCTATCGCAGAAAAAAGTTCATTTTTGAGTTGAGACGTATGTGATATGTCCTCTGGGATAACTATATCAACTCAGAAAAATAAAGTAAAACGTAATTTCTTAGACAGAACGCAGAAGAACTCAGAGTATTGTATGACATATGCATTCAGTAAAACCACGGTCCCCTTAGTAGCTTACTGGTCACGCAGCTTCTCCGTCACTCTATGGGAGAGGTTCGCCTAGGGACCGAAGCGCCCGCGCGGTTGCAGCAGCCTCGGAATGCGGGAGTAAACGCGTGCGTCTTCTCATTCCACAATATACGCATGTGTTGACGCTGCGAGGTTATCCATGTGCTAGCAGTATGCCACAAACATGTTGTGTCACGATGTGCCGTTCGGGGTATCCCGGGGGAGAAAAAGTGTCTATGTTTACGTTCCCGTCGGATGGAAGTCAGCGGGATAAGTGGAAAACGTGCCATTCCTCGGACCGAAACTGAGCGATTCTCGTTCGACTCGCCGCACACACGTGTGTGCGAGAAGCACTTCGATCCGACTGATATTGTGTGGCACGACGAGTTCACCATCAACGGCGAAAAAGTGCAGCACAAACGCGACAAGCCAAAGCTTCGTGAAGGTGCAGTGCCACGCGCATTTCGACGGTTGCCCGTCCTACCTGAGCACTCAGAAACCCCGAAGCCGCTCCGTCAAGCAACGCGACACAACTAATGCTCCCGTCAAAAGAAAGCGGGGGCAGTCGTCACAGGCGATTGAAGCAAGTCCAGAGCCAGGTAGACCTGAGCTTGAAAGCTTTCAGCTTCAAGACAACGCATCGGCACAGTGGGCGCAGGTACGTGTTTGTCATTCTGATTATATGGTGCTCAACTAAGATTTCTCAACCTGTGACACTGGCATACTTGACAGTTACCTTATCTGCAGGTGATTCAAGCGTCATCTCCGCTGGAACGAATTCCTCACGTGGCATGTCCACGCAAGGTAGGAATATAAGCATTCACATAAATGGAAAATGACAAAAACCAGCTGAGTCTGCAATACCCCGTGCCTGGTGTGAAATTTATAACTAGTTTTTTGTACCAGCCTCATAAGGACTGCAGACGACAGCACTGTTTGTTTACTAATTTCAGATCAGTCATGCCAGACCGAGGCGGAGATGTGCACCAAGGCGGAAGTTAACAGGTTGAAACACAAAACTGTGGGCTGCCTTGAGAAAGTTCGGAGCCTTCAGCGGAAGATTGCTCAACAGAAGACAGCGTGTACCACCAAACACACGTCTCATGGAAAGCTGGCCGCTGTGGAGAAGCTCCCAGACCAGGCAAAAGGTTATACTCGACCAAAGCCTTAGAAAGCCAGTGCCAAGTCATCATCTGCAATGAGGTACAGTGTGTCCATTTTATACCGTGGGCCTTAGAGCCCTGCACCATCCGCGGATGGAAGCGGATATAATGAAGCGGATGAAAATTCAGAACTTTCTGCGGTGTGCGGATCGGATGCGGATGGCGCGAGGTCGGATGCGGATCGGATACGAAGGCAGCGGATCGGTAGCGGATCGGATGCGGATATACCGCGTGCTGGTATTTTTCCACCAGACCAGCAATTTATTTGTATTCTGCTGCGACAGCGAGCACATGCTCGGGTTCACCTTTGACCATGCACGGCCAAGACGGGAGAGAAGGCATTCTGGCGTCTCGAACCGCGCGAGCACCGACGAGGTAGCGTTCCACACGTTCCAGAAGTCTCTCCATAACGTGTTGTTGAAATGTTTCCCCTTGCTTGTCGTCGTGAGTCGTTCCGTGACAGCATGGAGGGCAGCCGAAATTATACCAACATATGCTTCCGGCGGTCTTTACGCGTCCTTCGAAACGTGCGGGATTTTGCGGATCGGATGCGGATGGTGCGTTTTGGTCAGCAGATCGGATGCGGATGTAAACTGTTCTGTGTGCTGCGGATGCGGATAACGGTTGCGCGGATGCGGGTCGGATGCGGATGCCAAAAATCTCATCCGCGCAGGGCTCTAGTGGGCCTATTAATAGCCATTATGGAACCACGATTTGTACTTATTGTAGCTGTGACTATAGTCCATGGTGTGACGTAATACATGCAGGTACAGTGCTGAATGGATCTACGACAGCCTCCTTTTGAAAATAAAGTCGACAGCTGTGTATGCTTTTCTTCGGGAGAACGACTCCCTACCACTTCCCTCTCCCACGCTCGATTTACTGCTACATGCGGAGCCTGAAGGCAGATTTTGGTTTCGACCCAAGTATGTTCCAGCAGTTCTGTGTATCATGAAATAATTGAAGACTGTTTCATTGACGACAAACTTCCTGGAGTTGCAGTGGGATGCAGTGACCACTATGCACAAAAAACAGCTGAGGTGCTGCATTTCTTCGTGAGTGCCGCTTGCATTTCTTCACCAGGGAGAGAAACAAGAAGTTCCGGGAGTCCAAGGCCCCGTTCATCTCCTGCGTCCGGGGGCAAGAAGGGATCATGACCCTTTTGCTGTGAACAATCAAGATGGACAACTAGGATGGACTAGCTGCATGAAAGCTCAAATGCGCTACTTCCCACGACACCCAAGAGGCAAAACGGCCCTTTCAGAGCCACCCCAATTCCTCAACACGAGGCTTGCCTCTGCGTCAGTGAGTGATGCACACACGACACAAGGCATTGGTTGGACTGAGGTTGTCACGATGATTAGCGTTTGCGGCACATAAGCAGTGTGCAATAAAGTGGTTGAAATAATGGAAATGTGCTGAAAGCACAGGCTAATTAGCTTTCCAATGCACTTTGCACTGTCTCAATGTGTTCAATCAGTTGTGATGCTCATAGCAATTGTCACCTTCAGAGAATTTGATGAAGAAACGAGAAGAAAGGCTCCTTGGTATGGTAAATGCTAAATCTATTTTCGAGCCCACTGCAAATGACAACTTGGGGGGGACCCAATTGACCAGAACCAACCCTGACCAGTATTATAATCCGCGTGTGGCTGTGGTTCGTATGAAACATAAAAAAGAAAAGTTCGAATAATTTCCTGTCATATATGAGCGCAGCTGCACCACAAATCCTTCAATCTGTTTCCTGTTCCTTCCAGTTTCCTGTTCCAACCTGTTTCCTTCAATCTCTCTTAATCTTTCAACCGTATGCAATAGGACAGTCGTAATGACAAATGATTCAAATATAGCATTCAGTCGCAACAAATTGTTCTGTATAATCACTGTCAGCGTACATTAAGGAACCGTGGTAAAATACTCCTGCCGTTGTGGCTTTGCTTGAACTACGTAATCATAGAGGCGCCCTCGGTTTATGTCGACAGCTACCACACAATGCGCGTCGACTGCGTATGCACGAGAAAAAGTGACCAAAGCATCAATGTCAGTATTTAAGCAACTTAGGTTATTAAGAGAAGCAAAGATTCCCATTTCAGAACGGGAAAGGCACGCTACTCACGACAAGCATCGCCTGACTCACGTTCGCATCAACAGCTTTGCGGCTAGTGGACAAACAAAAAGCCAAGAAGGAAAAAACTATGAAGCAACGACCTATTCAGAGCAACGGTACCATGTACAAGAACATTTTTTTCGAGCGTTTCTGGAGCCGACACGCTTACAACAACACCACGCGATGTCCCATTCCCGGATAGCATAGCCACATTTCATACCGCAAAACCTATCGAGGCGCCACCGCGCGGCGCGTGAGTCCCTAGGCCAACTTATCGGCGGAGCTGCATGACCAGTAGCTAATTAAGGGACCGTGGTAAAACTGAGCAATGTCAGCTACAAAAAGATAATGACAGGACCTTTGTTATTCTATTTTCTTGTGTAAGGTTTGTTTTAGGAACAGCATCCAAGTTCATGAACGCTGCAAGTCCCATGGTGCTTTGTAGACATCTTTCACATTAATGTATTTTCCACATAATTTTTTAGTTGTTTCGAGACATGAAGCCTCGAATTATGAACCCCAATTTTGCATGTAAAACTTGTAAGAATGTACAGTATGGTACACATTAGAATTCCTGAGCTGCTTTTATTTATGTGAAAAATTATGTTTGAATTTTATTGTAGAGAGGCTAACGAGGCCCAAACTGTTACACTGCCCACTGTGTGCTGGAATTGATGCACAATGCTGTTTAACTAATTAACATTACCTAACCACAGGAACCACTTGTGTTTATGACCGATGATTCAGCTGCAGAAGGGCTGCTCTGCAAGCAACTTGGCCTAGCAGCACATGTTTGCTTTTGCCCATTTCCATGTGGCTCAGGCTGAGTAGAGGTGGCTCATGTCAGCGAAAAACAAAGTCAACCCTGCTGAGAGAAGGCCCCTGATGTCTGCATTCCAGAAGGTTTTTATCTTGTGTGACAATTTAGTATTATCATCTCCATCATGCCCATTATTTCCTGCATCTGAGGTACATTTCCTTAACAGTTATAATCATGGCTACTATGTGGAACCCATACTAGGTCACTCGGGTGATATGTGATTTGTTTTCTGCAGACTCGTTCTCTTTGAGAAACAGGATTTACAGGAATTAGACTGGTGACGGTATCCATCAACCTGCATAGTTCTCATTTTATCCGTGTGCATAATATTTATTCTCTTTTTAGTTACTCGCATTAAACTTGTTGAGATTTCAAACATGTGTAACTGACAGAGCATAAAGTTACAGCACAAAGCAGAAGCTTAAAGCTACTATATAACAATCAGGTTCTAGATTCAGCCTTCCTTTCTTCTTCCTGGCAACTTTTGGCAAAACTTTGTAACTCTTTGACCCTTTTCAGATTATGTATGCATCTACTGCAGAAGACCTGGAATCTGCAAAAGCACACCTGCAGACACTCTCTCATGAAGCCTTTGTTACCCGCGTGCAGGACTTCCTGCGGAGAGAAGAAGAATGGGTACTGTTCTTCCGAAACTGGTTACCAACACGCGGGCACAACACAACAACTTTTCCGAGGCGTGCATCCGTATTCTCAAAGACATTATCCTTCGAAGAACAAGGCCTTTAATGCCGTAGCCCTAGTTGATTTTGTTGCAATCGTATGGGAGAAATACTTTGAGAAATATCAAAAAGATGCCACAGGGGGCAGCGGACAAAATTGTCTCTCTGAAGCACAATATGTACTCTGTTCCAAGTGCTCAACAAACAGGAGAGACGTACAGAGTACGTATATGCAGATTGGAACATGTACCTTTGGGGCAGGAAAGCAAGGTGCATTTTGCAAGCATCAAGCTTTGGTGCACAAAACACTTGGTGGTATCTTCCCCAATGCACCAGCACTTACTGCAGAAGATCGCCATTAGTTGGGGAATCTGGCTTTGGGAGACCGCTGCCCCTGTCGCCTTCTTCATGGACTTTCGTG